>NW_026111609.1:206343-256343 GCF_024679095.1 Eriocheir sinensis
TTTTTTTTTTTTTTTTTTTACAGCAAAGGAGACAGTTCAAGGGCACACAAAAAGCAAACATTAATAAATAAAAAAGCCCGCTACTCACTGCTCCTAAAAAGAATCCAAAGAGGTGGCCGAAAGATAGGTCAGTTTGAGAGAGGTGTCCTGATACTCTCCTCTTGAAAGAGATCAAGTTGCAGGCAGGAGGAAATACAGATGAAGGAAGTTTGTTCCAGAGTTTACCAGCGTGAGGGATGAAAGAGTGAAGGTGCTGGTTAGCTCTTGCATAAGGGGTTTGGACAGTAGGGATGACCTTGAGTAGAAAGTCGTGTGCAGCGGGGCTGCGTTAGGGGGGGAGGCATGTAGTACGCAAGTTCAGAAGAGCAGTCAGCGTGAAAATATCGATAGTAGATAGAAAGGGAGGCAACATGGTGGCGGAGTTTAAGAGGTAGAAGACTGTCAGTAAGAGGAGAAGCGTTGATAAGGCGAAGAGCCTTTTGCCCACTCTGTCCAGAAGAGCTGTGTGAGTGGCGCCCCCCCCCACACATGAGATGCATACTCCATACGAGGGCGGACCAGGCCCCTGTATATGGACAGCAACTGTGCAGGGGAGAAGAACTGGCGGAGACGGTACAAAACGCCCAGCCTCGAGGAAGCTGATTTAGTAAGAGATGAGATATGAAGTTTCCAGTTGAGATTTTGAGTTAAGGATAGACCGAGAATGTTTAGTGTTGAGGAAGGTGATAGCTGGGTGTTGTCAAAGAATAGGGGATAGTTGTTTGGAAGATTGTGTCGAGTGGATAGGTGGAGAAACTGTGTTTTTGAGGCGTTGAAGGACACCAGGTTCTTCTTGCCCCAATCGGAAATAATAGTAAGGTCTGAGGCTAAGCGTTCTGCAGTCTCCAGCCTTGAGTCGTTAAGTTCCTGAAGGATGGCTTCTATTAAAAGAAGTTGAATAATGCAGAGTGGAATCATCATGTAGGAATGGATAGGACAGTTCGTTTTGGAAAGAAGATCATCAATGAACAACAGAAAAAGAGTGGGAGATAGGACAGAACCCTGTGGGACACCACTGTTAATAGATTTAGGAGAAGAACAGTGACCGTCTACCACGGGAAATAGAACGGTCAGAAAGGAAACTGGAGATAAAGGTATGGAGTATGGATCTCACGTGTGTGTGTATGTGTGTGTGGGGGGGCGGGGGGGGGGGGCACTCACACAGCTCTTCTGGACAGAGTGGAGTATATGGTTCTTCGTCCCATCAACTTTCCTCCTCTTACTGACAGCCTTTTACCTCTTAAATTTTGCCGCCATGTTGCATCTCTTACTATCTTCTATCGATATTTTCATGCTGACTGCTCTTCTGAAATTGCTAACTGCATGCCTCACCCCCTCCCGCGGCCCCGCTGCACACGACTTTCTACTCAAGCTCATCCCTATACTGTCCAAACCCCTTATGCAAGAGTTAACCAGCATTTCCATTCTTTCATCCCCTTCAGTGGTAAACTCTGGAACATTCTTCCTTCGTCTGTATTTCCTCCTGCCTATGACTTGACCTCTTTCAAGAAGAGTGTATCAAGACACCTCTCCACCCGCCAGTTCTTTTCCCCCGCACAGTTCCTATTCATTCTATTACTAAATACATCTGTGCTGTTTATCTCTCACCTAACTCTACCAACTATGTAAAATTCTTTGACTATTTGAATTCTACAGTGGAGCACATCTTGACCCACTCTCCCTTCGCTGAAATATCCATCCTAGGAGATTTCAATGTTCAACACCAGCTTTGGCTTTCATCCTCTTTCACTGACCATCCTGGTGAACAAGCCTACAACTTTGCTATCCTCAACGACCTAGAGCAGCTGGTCCAGCACCCTATACGTATTCCTGACCGTCTTGGAGATCGGCCCAACATTCTAGACCTCTTCCTTACCTCAAACCCTTCTGCTTATTCTGTCAAACTGTTCTCTCCGTTGGGCTCCTCCGATCACAATCTTATTTCTGCATCCTGTCCTATCGCTCCTGTACACCCTCTGGACCCACCGAAGAGGCGATGCTTCTGGCATTTTGCTTCAGCTCGGTGGGACGACCTGAGGATGTACTTTTCCGATTTCCCGTGGAATGATTATTGCTTCCAGGATAGAGACCCCTCTGTGTGTGCTCAGCGCATCACAGAGGTGATTGTCTCTGGAATGGAGGCATACATTCCTCGTTCTTTCTCTACTCCTCACGCTAAAAAGCCTTGGTGTAATCACGCTTGTTCTCGTGCTGTCAATGATAGAGAGGTAGTTCACAAAAGGTACCAGAGACTTCAAACTAATGCTAATTATGAACTTTACATTTCTGCCCGAAATCGTGCCAAATCTATTCTCCGACTAACCAAAAATTCTTTCACTAATAGAAAATGCCAAAACCTTGCTTTCTCTAACTCTTCCCGTGACTTCTGGCATCTAGCCAAAAACATCTCCTCCAACTTCACTTCTTCATCTTTCCCTCCACTCCTCAGTCCTGACGGCAACACTGCTGTCTCATCTATCTCTCAGGCTAAACTCTTCTCTCAAACTTTTTCTAAAAACTCCAATCTGGACGATTCTGGACATACTCCTCCTACTCATCCCCCCTCTGATTCCTTTATGCCTGTTATAAAGATTCTTCAAAATGATGTTTTTTATGCCCTCTCTGGCCTCAATCCTCAGAAGGCTTATGGAGTATGAAGTGCCTCCTATTGTCCTTAAAAACTGTGCCTCCGTGCTGTCACCTTGCCAGGTCAAACTCTTTCGCCTCTGCCTGTCAACATCTACCTCTCCTTCTTGCTGGAAGTATGCCTACATACAGCCTGTGCCTAAGAAGGGTGACCGCTCCAATCCCTCAAACTACCGTCCTATAGCTTTACTTTCTTGTCTATCTAAAGCTTTTGAATCAATCCTTAACCGGAAGATTCAAAAGAGCCTTTCCACTTCTGACTTTCTATCTGATCGCCAGTATGGGTTCCGCAAGGGGCGTTCTACTGGTGATCTAGCCTTCTTAACTGACTCTTGGTCAATTCTCTCTTAGCTGTTTCGGTGAAACCATGCTATTGCGCTGGACATATCTAAAGCTGTTGATAAGGTCTGGCACAAATCTTTGCTTACCAAACTGCCCTCTTAAGGTTTCTATTCTTCTCTCTGTACCTTTATCTCCAGTTTCCTTTCTGACCGTTCTATTTCTGCCGTGGTAGACTGTCACTGTTCTTCCCCTAAATCTATTAACAGTGGTGTCCCTAGGGTTCTGTCCTATCTCCAACTCTTTTTCTGTTGTTCATTGATGATCTTCTTTCCAAAACGAACACTCCTATCCATTCCTACGCCGATGATTCCACTATGCATTACTCAACTTTTTTTAATAGAAGACCCACCCTTCAGGAACTTAACGACTCAAGGCTGGAGGCTGCAGAACGCATAGCCTCAGTCCTTACTATTATTTCCGATTGGGGCAAGAAGAACCTATTGTCCTTCAACGCCTCAAAAACAGTTTCTCCACCTATCCACTCGACACAATCTTCCAAACAACTATCCCTCATTCTTGACAACACCCAGCTATCACCTTCCTCAACACTAAAACATCCTCGGTCTATCCTTAACTCAAAATCTCATCTGGAAACTTCATATCACATATCTTACAAAATCAGAATCCTCGAGACTGGGCGTTCTGTACAGTATCCGCAATTTCTTCTCAACTGCACAGTTGCTGTCAATATACAGGGCCTTGTCCGCCCCTCGTATGGAGTATGCATCTCATGTGTGGGGGCCCACCACACAGCTCTTCTGGACAGAGTGGAGGCAAAGGCTCTTCGTCTCATCAGCTCTCCTCCTCATACTGATAGTCTTCTACCTCTTAAATTCCGCCGCAATGTTGCCTCTCTTTCTATCTTCTATCGATATTTCCACGCTGACTGCTCTTCTGAACTTGCTAACTGCATGCCCCCCTCCCGCGGCCCCGCTGCACTCGATTTTCTACTCATGCTCATCCCTATACTGTCCAAACCCCTTATGCAAGAGTTAACCAGCATCTTCACTCTTTCATCCCTCACGCTGGTAAACTCTGGAACAATCTTCCTTCATCTGTATTTCCTCCTGCCTACGACTTGAACTCTTTCAAGAGGAGGGTATCAGGACACCTCTCCTCCCGAAACTGACCTATCTTTCGGCCACCTCTTTGGATTCTTTTTAGGAGCAGCGAGTAGCGGGCTTTTTTTTTATTAATGTTTACTTTTTTGTGCCCTTGAGCTGTCTTCTTTGCTGTAAAAAAAAAAAAAAAAAAAAATATACAGGGGTCCTGTCCGTCCTCGTATGGAGTATGCATCTCACGTGTCGGGGGCTACACACATAGACTACACCTCTTTTGTGCAGACTAGAGTCAAGAGGCTCTTCCTCTCATCAAGTCTTCTACCTCTTAAATTCCACCGCTGTGTTGCCCCCTCGCGGCCCCACACCACATGACTCAAGCTCATTCCATTACTGTCCAAATCCCTCATTGAGGAGTTAACCAGCATCTTCACTCTTTCATCCCACAAGCGGGTAAACTCTGGAACAATCTTCCTTCATCTGTATTTCCTTCTGCCTACGACTTGAACTCCTTCAAGAGGAGAGTACCAGGACACCTCGACCGAAATTGACCTCTCTTCTGACCACTTCTCTTGACTCTTTATAGGAGCAGTGATCTACGTTTTTTTATATTATTGTTATCTTTTTCCCCTGAGCTGTTTTTTTACCTAAATATATATATATATATATATATATATATATATATATACATATATATATATATATATATACATATATATATATATATATATATATATATATATATATATATATATATATATGTATATATATATAAGGTAGGCGGTAGCTGAACGTATAGCAAGACGGCCCCGCGTTTAGGAGGACGCGAGTTCAATCCCCGACCGGTGCCTCAGAGCTGGGATTTCTTAGCCTCCGCCGAGTGGCTTAAAACTACCCACATGCTGTCCAGAAGACCTTCTATCAAACCAAACTCTAGATTCAAGGATTAAAGATGAGCTCCGGGAGGGCAGCATGAGCCAATACAAGATGGCGCCACTATAAACACTCGCCTGCGCCAGAACGAGCTGGGCCGACCATCAGGCCCCACCGGGAAGAAGCCTTGGGGCTACCATCAGGCCCCACCGGGAAGAAGCCTTGGGGCTACCATCAGGCCCCACCGGGAAGAAGCCTACCAGGGTAATAGGCCACGACGTAAAAAAAAAAAAAAATAATAAATAAAAATAATATATATATATATATATATATATATATATATATATATATATATATATATATATATATATATATATATATATATAAATATATATATATATATAAATATATATATATATATATATATATATATATATATATATATATATATATATATATATATATATATATATATATATATATATATATATATATATATATATATATATATATATATATATATATATATATATATATATATATATATATATCTATATATATATATGAGTTGATAGGAAGACACCTACCGAACGGGCGTGAGCTACTCCCGGTAAGGATATATGGGAAGCAAGGAGGGTGCTGAAGCCCTTCAAAATCCCTTCCCATGTCCTCACTAACCGTTTCCCTTTTGGTTCATCAACACCAGAGAGCAGTTCAGCACGCTCTCTAAAGACAGTTCCTCTCTCTTTCTACACCACACTACATTCACACACCACACACACCTTTTCACAAAATTATATTCAAAATGGTGATGAACCCACCGAGGAGGCGATGCTTCTGGCATTTTGCTTCAGCTCGGTGGGACGACCTGAGGATGTACAGTTGCGTCAGGGAATGAGGCGGCACCGTCCGTTGATTTTCGTTCAGGAAGTAGCTTGAAATTCTTCCGATATTTTTTTGTTTTGTTGCCTCAGGCGTCAATATTTCTCCTCATTATTACTTACAATTAATTAAATATAAGTAATAAACGAGAAACAATCAGAAACAACCATTAAATCGTGTTGTGTTTGTGAGGAACGGTCGAAACATTTTGAGAGCGGAAGCATCGTTCACATGGATATTAGTCAACAGCAGACCTAAGTTGTAATTACATTTTAAGAAAATAATAAATATATTCCAGCGGTCATATTAGATTGCGTTCATTTGAGAATGTAAAAAAAATCAGTATATTACTCGTGATCACTTTAAATTTAAAATTATAATGGTATAACATGCGCTCACAAGCACTCGCTTGACAAGTCTGGCGGCGGAATGCACACAACAACACATAATGCATACTGCACCATGGCGTGTCAACGCAGGAGAGAGACTTCTGTCGATCAGCGACAAACCATTATTAATCCAGCTAATGCTAATATGAAGACAAAGGACATTGCCAGAATACTTAATGTCAATCGCTGCACAATTCAACGATGGAAGAAAAGGCATGCGGAGACAAACAGCCTTGAAAATAGAAGAAGACCTGGAGGTCCACGCCACACCACCTAGGAGGAAGACGAGCGCATCATCAGTCAAGCAAGAGACAATCCCCTCACCACAGCTGTGAAGATCAAGGTCACCACGGGCATTAACGTAGGGATCACCACGGTGAGGAAGAGACTCCATGAAGCTGGCCTGCACCACCGGACGCCAGCCACCAAGCCCTTCCTCACCGACACCAACAGGGAGGAGCGCCTGGGCTTCGCTTGAAGATCTCCCGGTCGAGGCAACCATTTGGGAACAGGTCGTCTTCTGCGACGAGAAAACGTTTGCCTCTGACGACCACGGGAGACTACACTGCTGGCGTCTCGACAAAACAAGGTGAGAATAAGAAATAAATTCAACCGTGAACTGGTATAAAGCCACCACTATAAAGTCGCAGAGAAGAAGCAAATGGCTGTATTTAAAAAAGTAATTAATTACAGTAATTTTCAAAGGCATTAGTGACATAGTCCATTTCATCAACTTTACATTCATATCTGTTACTTTACTGTAAGCACTTTTATAAAATTAGCAGACCTTAATACTTCATTAAATATTCACAGATTGTTTTCCCTTTTTTCTGACTCTCGAAACTGTCCACCTCCTCCCCAAGACTCTCTTGCTAGCTCTCCCATCCCCTCTGGCTGTGGGTAGCAGTTGGTAGTACACACACACACACACACACACACACACACATCGCCAGCTCAGTTGTTGTTGCCGCCCGAGGATTTATTATCGGGTTCTTTAGTAGGCTATTAATATCAGTTCTGATGCCACGCATTGCCCCTAATAAGACTTTTTCGTTTACCTTCTTGAGCTATTTGTCAAAAGAGTGCCACGATCTTTGAGTATTTATGACATTATGTTTTACAACGAGTCCATGCTGGTTTCTTGAACAGTTAATTCTATTGTTACAGAAAATAATGGTGACTTTATATTTGTTGACGGTACTATAATATTCTAAGCAATAATATATATGCATATGCAGTGAATATTGACATCTAAAACTTTTATATGCCAAAAAGCTGAAAATATAAAATGTTTTTATGGCTTTAAAATAAAGTAGCACACAATCTCTCTCTCTCTCTCTCTCTCTCTCTCTCTCTCTCTCTCTCTCTCTCTCTCTCTCTCTCTCTCTCTCTCTCTCTCTCTCTCTCTCTCTCTCTCTCTCTCTCTCTCTCTCTCTCTCTCTCTCTCTCTCTCTCTCTCTCTCTCTCTCTCTCTCTCTCTCTCTCTCTCTCTCTCTCTCTCTCTCTCTCTCTCTCTCTCTCGGATAATAAACATATATTCATTAAGGCTTCAATTATTTAAACAGAAAATACTTATATTTCTTAATTCTAATTTCAGGTATGAAACTCATAACATCAACTATTCGAGAAGGAGTGGCAGGATAACGGTCGGACTCTGGGTGGATGTCAGCAAGCGGACCTGGGGAGCTAGCTGAAATTGAGGAGCGCCTGACTTCACTTCAATATGTGGAGATATTGGACACAATTATGCTGCCAACTGTAAGAGCAATGCTGATACCACCACCGCAACCAATTTTCATTGCGATGGATAATGCTCCAACCCACAATTCCCAGGCCGTAAAGGAATGGTTCAGGGAACACCCGGATGTTGTAAGACTTCCCTGGCCATCAAAGTCTCCAGATTTGATGCCCATTGAAAATCTTAAGCAAAATGGTAAAAATGGGACTGCAATGTGCCCAGAAAAAAAGAAAACCTTATTGCTCATGCAAAAGACATATGGGATGATTTACGGTCAGAAGATGTATGTAATAATCTAGTAATGTCTATGCCAAGGAGGCTGGAAGAAGTGATAGAAAAGAGAGGATTCTCTACGAAATTATATTTGTAAATGTGGTGTGTGTGTGTGTGTGTGTGTGTGTGTGTGTGTGTGTGTGTGTGTGTGTGTGTGTGTGTGTGTGTGTGTGTGTGTGTGTGTGTGTGTGTGTGTGTGTGTAAGTAATGTAATAATATACACACATTGATATATACATATATATATATATATATATATATATATATATATATATATATATATATATATATATATATATATATATATATATATATATATATATATATATATATATATATATATAATTCTGGCAACGAATCTAGCCTGTCAAGCCGAAGCTTCCTGACAGACTGTATATTTATTTCATTGTACTATAATTATATTTCTAAAGGTTGAACATATCTACCAACCATAAAACTAAATACAAATATACAAGAAATAACAACATTAACTATAATAACAGATGTAGTTATAATAGTTATATCTAAAATGTTAACTATAATAACAACTACAACAGCATCAACAATAATAATAATAATAATAACAATAATAATAATAATAATAATAATAATAATAACAATAATAATAATAATAATAATAATAATAATAATAAAAATAATAAAAATAATATGGACAATAGTACTATGAAATTCACTGATTAGATTTAATAATTTAAATTAGTTTTAATGTTTCAGGAATAAATTATAATTTTAACTGTGATTGTTTTGGATTGCAAATAAGTGTGTTTTACTGACTTTTAAATAGAGAGAAATTATTACTATTAAGGAGATTTTTTTATTTCTACCGGCAAAGAATTCCAAACTTGAGGTCCTGAGCATAAAATACTATTTCTGAAAAGAACTGTCCTGAACTGTGGAGAGATAAGATTTATATTGTTCCTGCGCGTATTATGCACTGTATTAATAACTTGAAAAGGATGAGTTCCATGCATCAGTGCGAGGTTTTTATAAATAAATAATAGTAGAAAATAACAATGAATGTTTTTAAAATTAAGAAATCTATGTGTGGAAAATACGTTATGTGTGGAATCAAACTTGTTCATGTAAAACATACACCTAAATATCTTATTTTGAGAAACCTGAAGATTTTTAAGAAAGGAAGGCCACGTACACGCCCACACAGATACACAATAAATGAGATGCGGGTAACAAAGTGTATAATTAATACTGATAAGTGCTTTTTGTGTAAGGCTATTTCTTATTCGATACAGTATGCCACATATCCTAGATAGTTTATTTGCAACAGAATTAATTTGGTATTTCCAATTGATATTTTGATCTATGACAACGCCCAAAAACTTAGTATAAGAAACTCGTTCAAGTACTTTTCCTTCAAGTGTTATAGGTGGCATGTTAGTAGTGACTGATCGGTTTTGAAAGATAATGTATTTTGTTTTAGTGATATTTAACCTTAACTTATTATGTTTAAGCCACATATTAATTGAATTGAGCTCATTATTAATGTTTATATAAACTATTTATATTTTTATCATCTAATAGTAAATTAGTGTCGTCAGCATAAATGGTATACTTAAATTTATTACTGGCATTGACAATATCATTAATATAGATGAGAAAGTATAGGTCCTAGGAGAGATCCTTGCGGTACACCCATTTTGATAGGCTTTAAAGAAGAATATTTAGAATTACAGTAAACAGCTTGAAATCGATTTGTTAAATAATTTTTGAATAATTCTAAAGGAACTCCCCGAATCCCAAAATTACTAAGTTTACTTAAAAGAATTTTATGACATAGCGAATCAAAAGCCTTAGAAAGATCTAAAAATTCCAACTAAATAATGTTTCTTTTCCAGATATTTATACACATTATTGGTAAACTGAAATATGGCTGACTCAGTAGAGCGACCTGGTCTAAAACCATGCTGACAATTCGAAAATAAATTATTTTTCTCAATGAAATTTACAAGACGAGTGCATATCACTTTTTCAAAGACTTTACTGAACACAGGAAGAACTGATATAGGTCTGTAGTTATTGACATCATCTCTATTATCTGACTTAAATAATGGAATAATTTTAGCTTTCTTAAGTTCGTCCGGAAAACTCCTTTCCTTAATGTGAGGTTAACTATGTGTGTTAATGGCAAGGAAATTATGTTGGCAGTTTGTCTTACGACCAAGGGAGAAATTTCATCAAAACCAGATGATGTACCTTTTAATGTCTTAAGAAAGTTTTCAATTTCTATCTGTGTAGCTGGTGATAAGTATACCGAGTAATTAGGTGAGTTGTGTAAATATGTCATATATTCATCCCCTACTATATCATGATCTAGCCCCCCCGCCTTCAAAAAATGGTCATTAAATGTTTCAGAAATGTCAGTACAATGTGGCTTTAATTCAATAACTGTATGTTTAGCACCTGTGCATCTACCAAGAATAGTATTAATGGATCTCCAGTGTTGTTTTGGATTACCTTGGCTATTAAGTAACTGCTCTTGGTTATACTTCTTCTTGGCTAATTTTAAAAGTGACGTTAATTTATTTCTATATATTCTATAAGGCTCCTTAAACGTTAAAGGCCATTTATGAGCTAGTTTTTCAAGTCGATGTTTTTCTCTAATACTATTCTTAAGAGCTAGAGTAATGTGTGGACTACGTTCCTTTTTAAAACTAAATTTAATTTTTCTTTCCGGAAAACACTTATCAAAACATGTTTTAAATTTACTGTAAAATAAGTTGTAGGCCTCATTAGCACATATACAATTTAATGTGTCACTCCAATTAGTTTGTGAGAGACTATTACTAAATTTTTCAAGGGAGTCCTGATTAAATATTCTTTTAGTTACGTAAGTGGGAGAAGGATGACGATATTTATGACATTTAAATACAGAGATTACTGGGTAGTGGTCACTGATATCTGTCTTTAATATATAATTGGCAGTATTACTTTCAATCTGAGATGACCAAACATGATCAATTAACGTGGATGAAGTTGAAGTTACTCGAGTAGGCAAGGTAATTAGAGGAAGTAAAGAATAGCTGTACATTATATTAATTAAATCCTGCACATTGCCATTATTACATTGTAACAAATCTATGTTTAAGTCTCCAAACACAAAAACCTCCTTGTAATTTTTATCTTTAATTAGGGATAAGATTTCATTAAGTGAATTGTGAAAATTATTTATACTGCTTTGAGGTGGTCTGTAAATACAAAGAAATAAATAGGTATTAGCATTACATATTGCTTCGATTCCCAAACATTCCATAAAAGGTTCCAATTTAGAAAATTCATTGATCACAGAAGATTTGTACTTACTAGATATATAAATGGCCACTCCCCCACCAAACCTGTTTCTGTTATTAGTGAACATTTCATATTCCGGTAGTCTGTACAGTGGAGAAATATCTACATCTAAGCGGGTTTCTGTTAATCCTATGACATCAAATTTAGTTTGGCACGAAAGGACAGTGTCTACAAAGTATTGGAAATTCGATGAGATGGATCTAATATTCAGTGTTAATAAATATAATTCACTATTATTAGTAGAAAAAGGAAAGCAATCCAGATAAATATATTCAGATTTAGAAAAATTTAAATTTCTTGCTCTTAAATAAAACTGAGTTACATCAAGATCGTTATTATAATTTCTATCTTCTACACTAAGTGGATGGAAAGCATGTAGGTCTTGATTTTGTGTATTATTGACATTAAAACAATGCAACAAATCTTCATTGTTAATAGAGGCAAAAGGAAAATATAATCTATTGGTGGAGGCATATTATCGTTAGTAGTAAGTAGTAGTAGTAGTAGTAGTAGTAGTAGTAGTAGTAGAACTAGTAGTAGTAGTAGTAGTAGTAGTAGTAGTAGTAGTAGTAGCAGTAGTAGTAGTAGTAGTAGTAGTAGCAGTAGTAGTAGTAGTAGTAGTAGTAGTGGTGGTATATTGAAGCGATTTATAGTGATAGTAGTAGTAGTAGTAGTAGTAGTAGTAGTAGAAATAGTAGTAGTAGTAATAGTGGTAATAGTTGTAGTTGCTGTAGTAGTAGCAGGAGAAGAGGTATAGAAGTAGTAGTAGTAGTAGTAGTAGTAGTAGTAGTAGTAGTAGTAGTAGTAGTAGTAGTAGTAGTAGTAGTATTATATGTTGTTGTAACAATAAAAATAGTAGTAGTAGTAGTAGTAGTAGTAGTAGTAGTGGTGGTGGTAGACGTAATAGCAGTAGTAGCAGTAGTAGTAGTAGTAGTAGTAGTAGTAGTAGTAGCAGATAGTAGTAGTAATAGTAGTTAGTAGTAGTAGTAGTAGTAGTAGTAGTAGTAGATGTAGTAGTAGTAGTAGTAGAATCATTGATTGGAATTGGAATTGTGAGTTATTATGTACTAAATTACTTAACGTTGTGAATCTATTTCTTGGTGCCGCTTCGCAGGATTTTCTTGATTTCCTTGCGTTGGGGGGACGAAGCAGGTGGGGCCGAGGACAGCCGCGAGCCACCAGGTCGGTGCACGGGGAGGGGAGAGCGAGTGTTGTCCACACCACCCCACGCCCCAGCCGCCTCGACACGGACGACACCACCATCACCATCAGCATCACCAGCACCATCAGGAGCGCCAGCAGCACCAACAGCACCAGCAGCAGCGTCAGCACCATCAGCAGCATCACCAGCACCAGCAACGGCAGTCACTGGCACCTGGCCGCCACGCAAGCCCCAGCCTCCAGCTTCAGCCGCGCGCCCGGCCCGCACGTCCAGTCCAGTAGCACTTCCAAACGTCTTGTCCCGAATGATCAGTTTGGTGTGTCGGAAGATAGCTTTTTCCTTCAGCCCTTGCCTGCTTGAGCAAGGGCATCTGAGCATTCTTGATTGCTAGAGAAGCTGCAGACAAATCTTCATTCAGGTATATGTTAGTACCCTTCAGGTGTCTTCCTCGTCTGATTGCTGCGTCTCGATCCACATAACGAGCGAAGCGCGCCACAACGGGGCGGGGCCTGGCATCTCGGCGTTGACCAACCCTGTGCGCGCTCCAATATAATTCCTGGTATCTGCAGTTTTGATTCCAGGAGAGATGTCACAGCCGCTGCAGTTTGCTCCCAGGTTTCATCTCCTCTCTCCTCCAGTCCACTAATTCTCAAGTTCTTCCTGCGGCTGTAGTCTTCTTGATAAGTGACTTTTTCTTCTAGTTCTTTAATTTTAAGATGAGATGATTGAAGTTGCTGGTTAAGTGTGTCTATTTTGCTTTTGTCTTCCTTTTTCTCCTTTTCGTGTTCTTTGGCATTAGATTTAAGGTCGTCGACTTCCCTCTGAGTAAATTCCAGGCTAGTTGTTAGTTCTGCCACTTTCTTATCCAACTTGGTAACTTGGTCGTTTAGCTGCCTGACGACCACATCTAGTGCAGACTTGTACGCTCGCTCCTGGGCCTCCAACAGCAGCTTGAAGGTCGACGAGTCCATGTTTGAGCAAACTAGCCGCTGTGACGTTGTGCTGACGCTGGTAGTGACGTCACACTAGCTCCACTGCGCATGCGCAATGGCGGGAATCCCGGCCAGGAGGGGGCCTTGGACTCAGTAGCTTGATTTTGCATAGCAAAAAACGACAGAGTCCAAAAGCACTGTGCTACCAAGTAGCCCTAGCTAGTAAACGGCAACCTTAGGCAACTTGCAGTGCTAGTCCTGGTGCGGTAGAAGCCCTGAGTCTCTGGAAGTTTTGCAAAATACGAGGAGCTCCAACTAAGTGTCTGTGTAAACAATGGCGCCAAGGTGTGTCAGAGAGAGAGAGAGAGAGAGAGAGAGAGAGAGAGAGAGAGAGAGAGAGAGAGAGAGAGAGAGAGAGAGAGAGAGAGAGAGAGAGAGAGAGAGAGAGAGAATGTTAGGTTGGAATATTCAGCAGCAAATAATAATAATTATGATAATAATAAAATTACAATAATAGCAATAATAATAATAATAATTACTTACATACAGAGGTTTCCTAGCGAAGTAGGGTAGCCCAAAGAATAAATAATATAATAATAATAATAATAATAATAATAATAATAATAATAATAATAATAATAATAATAATAATAACAATAATGATAATAATAATAATAATAATAATAATAATAATAATAATAATAATAATAATAATAATAATAATAATAAAAACAATAATAATAATAACAATAATAATAATAATAATTACATACATAGAGAGGTTTCCTAGCGACGTAGGGTAGCCCAAAGAATAAATATTACAATAATAATAATAATAACAATAATGATACTACTACTACTACTACTACTAATACTAATACTAATAATAATAATAATAATAATAATAATAATAATAATAATAATAATAATAATAATGATAAAACACAGAATTATGATGCTCAGAATAATATTGTGGATACATATGGTTTGAAGGTCTGTTCTACATTTTTGATGGAGAAATCGATAAAGAAATTGATTTATAAAAATAAAGTTGTATTCACTCAGACCATAGAATCAAGAAAACCTTACTCCATCTAAAACTAGCATCTCTCTCTACTAACCATTGAAGGTTGCGACGTCTCTGGGGCCGTGAGGAAGGGAAGGGAAGGGATGATACACGTCAAGGTCTTGTAGAGGGACCTCACTCTTTTCCAGTCAGGAGGGGAAGTCCCCACCGACACTTTACTGGAACCCTATGGTGAGAGAGAGAGAGAGAGAGAGAGAGAGAGAGAGAGAGAGAGAGAGAGAGAGAGAGAGAGAGAGAGAGAGAGAGAGAGAGAGAGAGAGAGAGAGAGAGAGAGAGAGAGAGAGAGAGAGAGAGAGAGAGAGAGAGTGCGCGCTCGTGTATGTGACATGTATGTATGTATGTGTGTGTGTGTGTGTGTGTGTGTGTGTGTGTGTGTGTGTGTGTGTGTGTGTGTGTGTGTGTGTGTGTGTGTGTGTGTGTGTGTGTGTGTTGTAAAATAATCTACTAAGACCACAAAACAATCTTGCCATAAATGCAAATGTTCTCTGAAGGCGAGGGCGTGGTGTCACTGGGAGCTCTGGTGTTGCAATGCTGGCGGCAAGGGTCGCTTGGCAGCCCTCGGTGGTGGTGCGGCTGGCGGTGGCAGGAGCTCACTCTCAGACTGGTGGAATATAATTATATTGAATGGAGCATGAAACTGTTGTAAAAACAAACCAGTAAACTTACCAATAATATTTTGTGCATGGCCTGGGTCAAAGTCGTGTCCTGATATAATCAATTTCTTAGAGTATATAATGTTGGCCCATCACACACACACACACACACACACACACACACACACACACACACACACACACACACACACGTACATGTCACATACACGCCCATACACGAGCGCGCGCACACACACACACACACACACACACACACACACACACACACACACACACACACACACACACACACACACCTACTTTAGTCTGTTCTGCCTGCATATTTACTGTTTGATGGCTTGTGACCGACTAAATGGGTGATGCGTCATGCCACCATACACAATAGCAGGCGACAACTGGCAACAAAAAATATTCTTTATGATTGGCTTGTGACTTGAGAGAGAGAGAGAGAGAGAGAGAGAGAGAGAGAGAGAGAGAGAGAGAGAGAGAGAGAGAGAGAGAGAGAGAGAGAGAGAGAGAGAGAGAGAGAGAGAGAGAGAGAGAGAGAGATGCTCAGACAATATACATAAGTTATAATTTCTAGTAGACACACACACATAGTATCACATTCATATTATCAATATTTCACATAAGCATAGAGTATAAAATATTACTGTAATTACCTTGTAAAAGTAGAGAGCGTTGATAAATCTTGTATAGATGGAGGACTCAGCAACTGATTATGTTCATATAAACTTTACATTACCATATTTACAATATTTACAGGTGTTTTACTCATCTAGAATGACAGAAGGGTGTGGTGTGCTTGGAAACAGTTGCCGAGGCACAGTCCAACATTGCATTCCTTGCTCGTGGTTGTGACTCGTTTCCTTTTTCTCTCTCTCATTGTGGTGTCTTTGCACAATACGCACTCTCTCTGCCCCTTTCGCCCAGCTCTCCTCGGTGGAGGGGGTACATGGATTGGAATATGGAGCGCAAATGCCTCTGCAAACTTCAGGCGACTGATGTTCCTCCTTGCCTCATCCCTCCGCCGACCAGGGCGTGACTCAATGGAGCGAGGTTTTCCGAATCTTTCAAGGAGTTGTGTTACAACTAGCTTACTAAAAGCACGAAGGGAAGATTTTTCTCCTGTTTTTACCGTGTACATGTTGTAAGCATTTAGCATGCACATGTCAGTCAGATGGAAGGCCAATTTCCTGGTCCAGTTCTTTGTTTTAGTAAGGCAGTCTACAGATGTTATCTGCATGTCACTCTTGTCGATAAGTCTCGTATTCTCGTTATAGTCATTCACAACATCCGGCTTTCTAATTTTCTCACTCGTTTTCCATGATGTTTTTCCGGTATCCTCCATCTCACCTCTGTGAATGGTTGACAGGAGATGGACTTCCTTCTTGCCGTGCCACCGAATGACGAGAATTCCATCACATTTGTGTTTCTGAACGTCGCCTCTTTTGCTTGGGTGAAACTGTGGCATGTTTTTTCTGTTCTCTTTCACAGCTCCCACTGCACCAGTGCCGTGATCTATCAAAAACTTAGCAAGTGCATGACTTGTGTAGCAGTTGTCGGTATATAACATATGTCCTTTTCCTAGGTATTTCTCCATGAGAAGCTTGACAACTGCACCTGACACGCCGAGAGGATCACCTTTGGGAATGTCTATGTCACTTGTGGAATATATACACACGTCTAATGCAATTCCAGTTTCACAATTACACAGGATGAACATTTTTATACCAAACCGGTGACGCTTAGATGGAATATATTGCTTGAAATGCAACCTTCCTTTGAAAAGCATCAATGATTCATCAATCACCAGCTTTTGGAAGGGATTGAAGAAGACCTTGAACTTCTGTAGAATGTTGTTCATCAATGGTCGAATTTTCCACAAAGGATCAGCTTCATTCCGGTGTGCATGATCAGCAAGATGAATGTTTTTCAGTATGCTTGGATACCTGCCCCTGGTGAAGTAGGTTGGGAATACAGGCATGAAAAGGACATCCCTCAGCCAATAGTCATCAAGCACACTTTTTCTGGAGTGAGGCATAAGAAGTGTAATTGCTATGAAAGTCAGAAGTTCTTCTCTTGTTACATCTTTCCAGGCTTTTCTCTCTTCTTCTGTTTTGTCTTCTATAGTTTGGTGGAAATACCTGTTTGTTTCCCGCACAATGAGATCAACCAAATCATTGTCAAAATAGGCCAAGAAATAATCACACTCTGCAGGTGTCTCTGGCAGCTTGAACGCATCTGTTATGCCAACAGGTGAGCCTTGAAATGCCAATGGAAGTGGTATGAAATCACTCCCTTCACTACACATAAAAGAATGTTCATCGGAAGTGGATATACGCGCCCGTCTCCTTCCTCGAGGCAAACTTCTTCCTCGAGGCAAACTTCTTCCTCGAGGCAAACTTCTTCCTCGAGGCAAACTTCTTCCTCGAGGCAAACTTCTTCCTCGAGGCAAACTTCTTCCTCGAGACAAACTTCTTCCTCGAGTCAAACTTCTTCCTCGAGGCAAACTTCTTCCTCGAGGCAAACTTCTTCCTCGAGACAAACTTCTTCCTCGAGGCAAACTTCTTCCTCGAGGCAAACTTCTTCCTCGAGGCAAACTTCAGATCGGAAGATCGGACGATCGGCTGTGCCCAGCTCTGAGGTGTATATATATATATATATATATATATATATATATATATATATATATATATATATATATATATATATATATATATATATATATATATATATATATATATATATATATATATATATATATATATATATATATATATATATATATATATATATATATATATATATATATATATATATATATATATATATATATATATATATATATATATATATATATATACTTATAATACTTAACACTACTTTTCGGCCCTAATTTCTATCTTCCCGTACTTAATCAAATACTGGCATTACAACCTAACCTGACCTGACCTCCATAAAGGGCGAGCCCTTATATGCTTTGTCAGTATGGACACTCACAAACACTTGGCTGTTTTCCATGACATTCACGTACCCTGGATTGATGCAGAAGATTTTCTTGCGGTGCAAATACTTTTTAAGGAAACTCAAGAAAGAAATGTGGCTGAGCAAGTAAAAAGGGAAAGGAAAAAGAAATATAGAGAATGCAAAATGAAACTAAAACAAGCAATAAAAGAAAGTAAGAAGAGAGTTGATGAAGACTTTGGAAAAAGACTAAGTGAAAAATATGGACAAGATGCCCTGTCTCAGGGCTTCCTTGGCATGGCCCACATGTCTCCTTATTGCCTGTAGGTGGCAGTGATCGTCTTTCAAGGACTTTATCCGTCATTCTATTCTGCCGCCCTATGCGGTAATTTACGCCGATAATTAATTTACATTTCTTCTTTTCCAAAGCTTCCTGAGGAGTGTTTCTGCTCTCTTAGTCACCTAATGGATGCAGCCTTCTTATCCCTGTAGCCCCACAAGGCAGCAGCTCAGGCAGGGCCCGATGATAACTATTTGGCGTCCTCATCACCTCTCTCTATCTATCGGGAACAAAGTACGACACGTCCCCTCGCATTCACTCTGACGCACTAAATGTCAAAGGAAACGCAGCAAATAATAGTGGACAAAAATATACCGGATTTTTTTATTTCTTTATTTTTCTATCTATAATCAGTGACATTTAAACGTCCAGCCAAGCACAAGACGATTTTAAGGGCCATTTCAACTTTACAAGGAGTTTTCTTGTCATAAATATTAGTGTTTCCTGAAAATACAGATTCGGCCTATACTGACATAATGCGAAAACAAACGCTGATTTCTTTTTTTGAAAAATGCCGTGACAAACTTGAAGCAGAGCATGTGGGCAAGCCTTGCATCACTGCCGCTGTTAAGAACTCACTTGAACACCGCCGCAAACTTCAAAAGATTTTTGCCAAGTGGCCCGGCCCTTACATATGAACATGTTTTTAAATCAAATAGAAAAAAATAACAATGATAATAAGAACTGCCAAAGCCAATTAGTACAAAAGCACATTAACAAGCAGGGGCCTCCAAAAGGCCTGGTCCACTATGAACAGTCTACTCGGTAAAAAGCGAGCCAAACTTCCTTCGTCTCTTACATTCAATGGTGATACGGGAACAGATTCTCATAATGTAGCGAACGCTTTTGATAACTATTTCGGCATTATCGGCAACACGCCAGCTGCCAGCGTCCCGGAGACCCAAGCACCTTTTGCCACACACACGCCTCAAAGAACCGCTTCCATTTTCTCTCTACTGGACGTGAAGTCAAGCTAAAAAAATAAGGTGTCAGTGTCCCCCATCGTTCTCTCCCTGGCAAATGTTGTTATACTTTTGTCATTTATAGGAAAACTACAAGAGGTAGAATAACACACAAAGCAGTGATGGAAAGTAGAAAGACCGAGCTATTTTTTGGCGTAAAGGAACTAAAAAACATTAGCGGAAAGTGGAGAAGAATTGATGTCAGAAATAAGACTACTGCCATTACTTTCAGCGAGGTCCAGGATCGCGTCATGCTAGCCGCCAGACACGTGGTGAGGGACGTCTCCTGCAAGAACTGCGGCGCCAAGCTTGGGTGGATCTACGAGTTTGCTACAGAGGAGAACCAGCGGTAAGTAGTGGTAGTGGAAGTAGTAGTAGTAGTCCCAGCAAACGTTGAATGTACGGACCAATGTTGGCCAGTATCGGCATTCCGATTTTTACTATATCGGACCGATTACGTAAAATCTGGCAGCCGGTACAGGCCCGATCTAGGTCCGTTATCCGTTTGCACCGCGGTAAGTATCGGCCCAATGATGGTCCAGCGCCGGGCCGAAGCCGGCAGCCATAATCATGCCATTCTACCCGGCGCTGCCGATATCGGACCACTGCCGTGCCAGCATATATTTTGCCTCGTTTGCCGATATCGGGCCAATACCGAATCTTATTTGCTTGCCCGCATTGCCCCTGTATATCTGCAGTAAAATATATATATATATATATATATATATATATATATATATATATATATATATATATATATATATATATATATATATATATATATATATATATATATATATATATATATATATATATATATATATATATATATATATATATATATATATATATATATATATATATATATATATATATATATATATATATATATATATATATATATATATATATATATATATATATATATATATATATATATATATATATATATATATATATATATATATATATATATATATATATATATATATATATATAATATATATATATATATATATATATATATATATATATATATATATATATATATATATATATATATATATATATATATATATATATATATATATATATATATATATATATATATATATATATATATATATATATACATACATATACAGTACTCGTCAGTTGAAGTGTCGCACTTGGCCCTGCGACACTTCTTGTGGCGGGATTTGGTATGAAGTGTAAATCAGAGGGAGAAACTCGCCTAGGAGAAAATGACCACTTGGCAACTTTCCTCGTGCTCTTCTTAATCTACCAAATAGGGAAAACAATGACTTAGTGCTGCATTAGCTATTACCAGAGGAGGCAGTGTTGCACTTCCCATCCTGTTGGGACCCATAGATTTTCTTGCATGCTGCAACATTCTGCCACATTTTTCTGTGTGCATCATGCCGAAGCCTCCCACTAGCCATGATGACATTGTGAGAGTGATAGAGTGTCACAGATTATGCCTAAAAACCCAAGAAATTGTCCAGCAAATTGACTTCAGTCATCAATCTGTTCAGCGTATGGTGCCTAAATTCATGGCATCCAGCAGCCTGGAAATGCTGGTCCACTGCCATGGGGAGGACCTCACTCTGTGGTCATCACCACCAACTGCAGAATTAGCTACATTGCCTCATGAGACATTATTGCAGCTCCGACAACAGATTATTCACAGATTTGTGAACATTGAGCCTGATTACAAGCAAAATTTTCATGACTGTGTCGCTTTCTTAGCTACAAACACTGTTCGAGAGGCAGAATTGCCCAGTACGGTTGTGGCGGAAAACCTTGACTTTCTGACACCCTTACCTTTGATTGATTAAAACTATTTATAAAGGGGAACCAAATGCCTTAGCATTCTCCAGTAAGTCAACAAGGTATACACAATAATGTGTGAATGTTTCATGCCAATCAAATAAATACAAATGACAAGACAGGGAAAAATGGAAAAAAAATCTTTAGGAGCCAATATCTAGAAAAGTAGTTTTTTACACTTCAAAAATTTCACAAATTTGGTAAAAAGTCCGATCGACTTTTGTTAGGTATCATTTAAAACTACTACTAAAGGGCAATTTTTTGTTGGGAATGAATTTCAAAAAATGCCAAAAGAAAATGGGACAGAGTGGAGAAAATTAGAAGTGACAAATATATATATTTTTTTCCCTTCAAAGACGAAGCAAAAAAATCAAAAATTCACTTCCAACAAAATGTAGAGAGGTAAACAAAGTTTCTATTGAATTTTTTTCAAAGCAATTAACTGAAAAATAAAGTGTGAAACAAAAAAAAAAAACGCTCTGAGTCTTTCCTAAACTTTACCCGAATTTAATGAAATTCACAGAATATCATACATGTACACCAACAAACAACATACAAAGATTTCAAAGCTGTTGGATGTACCGTATGCGCAGAAGGCCCCCCCCCCGTAGTTGCCTCTCTTAAAAGAGTCAGTTACATATTTAAGCAAAAATGTATAGTCTGTGGCAGAGTATCATGTCTAAAACCAACCTGTGATTCACTGATGATATGCATGACTCATCAAAGCACACTTCTGATAATGAAGTAAAAAGTTTCCCCATATAAGTGAGGAGGTTAATCCCCTATAACAGGCCTGTTCACAGCTGGGCATTATGATTCCCATTACAGCCAAAATTTGAATTTTCTCTAAACTTCCTTTGTGTCGAGGGGTGACTTAGCTAGTTTTCAATGCCAATTTACAAAGAAGATTTGACATTGGTTGCCATAGCAGTTTTAGATAATACTAAAGGCACGTCCATATAACATGATTTGTTTTCATGTCTGAGTTGACGATAATATCACAGGTCCTTTGCTCTGTTGTTCATCTTAGTTGCAGAATAATAATTTATGTAATGAGGATTTTTATCTTATAACATGATAAAGATAGCTTCATTATGACCAAATATTTACAAATCATGTTATGTGGACTTGCCTAATAATATCTTATGTTGCTATGGCAGTCAGTGCTGGATTCTGTTTGTCAATTGGTGCTGAAAATAGTTTAGTCATCCCTCTGCCAAGGAAGTTAAGAAAAAATCATAATTCTGGTGATATTAAGAATCAAAATGCCCAGCTGTGAGCAGGCCAATTGTTTGGGTTGTGCATGTCTCCTGTGTTCTTTTACAGTGCCATTATGGTACCACCATGGAGCCACCATCTGAAAGCATACTTACCTAAATAAAGGAGAGTTTCATTATTAAACAGTCCTACATAGAAAGTGATCAAGCTCTCTAAGACAATGGTTTCCAAACGTTTTTGTTCCATACCCCTTTCCAGTCGCTTTTAACCTGTCGACCCCTACAGGAGACAATAAATTTTCCTGTCATCTCGTGGGCCACTCATGACAATCCCAAGGGCCAAATTTGTCATGTTGGCCGTGAGTTTGACACCTCTGGTATTGTTAGCTAATGTAAAACAATTCTAGCATTTAAGCATTCAGTTTTAAGGAATGTGTACAATAGTATGAATTTTATTTTAAGCTGCATGTCTCCTAATTCCAATATTATAAATTTAAAAATAATTATAATCTCTATGGACCCCTTGAATTTTTTCCAAGGGGTCTATGAACCCCCTGGAACCACTGCTCTAGGATATACTTTATATAGTCATTCAACATAAATATTTTTCTTTCCCTCAGTAACAGTTTTGTGACTTTAATATTGATGAAATGTTCATGTTATTAATGTCATGTGTAATGCCCTCATTTTTTACATCATAATTTTCAGCAAATTAAAGTGTTCATTAAAACTTATTTGTGATAAGAATTTTGCAACTCTCCAAGTCTTGTTACTTTCCTTGCTTCCCTCTACATATCTGCCAGTATGAACTTTAGCTCTTACTCTCGGTATTCCTTAACTTCTCAATTAAGTTTATTTCTGCATATATTTGTGTGCATTCATCTCCACCTTCCTTATCAAAAATACATGTGCATTTTCTTCTCACAGGTGGAAGATGTTGTTAATAAATTTAATCAGCTTAAAAAAAACTTCAAAAAAATGGGTGGGAGGTGACCAAACCATCAGCCCCACCACCACAAGAAGTAAGTGGCTCATTTTGTTTGTTGTATGACATCATTTGCTGCAAGACTGTGGTGCTGTTCTCTACTTTACTCTTATTTATATACAGGTAACTCTTGATTTACGTGAGTATTGTGTCCTTGAAGATGTGGCATAAATCAAAAACAATGTAAATCAAACAAGAGGTAGGTTTGTACCTTTATTGCCTACTGTATCACTCTGACTCCTCTCCCTCTCGTGGTTCCTCCTCTGGCTGCCCTTCCCCTCGTGGTAGCACAGCAGCGAGGGTGTTGTTGTTATTGAGTAGCGTGGCAGTGTGGGTACTGTATTGTTGTTTAAGTGGCGCGCGGAGAGAACTGAGCTCAGCTGTGTGGCCGTGGCGCCGTGTGAGTCCAGTTGCGTGAGACGTCTGGTGGCCACTCCATAAAATATCGCGTATAAGTGAAGAAAACATGTAAATTAAACATTTATTTGGATTTTGGACCCCGCGTTATTTCAAAAACGCGTAAACCAAATTCGTGTAAATCGAGTTACCTGTGTATATATATATATATATATATATATATATATATATATATATATATATATATATATATATATATATATATATATATATATATATATATATATATATACAGTAAAACCCCGATTATCCGAAAGCGGATTATCCGAAAAACCGGATTATCCGAAATTGATCTGGATAATGCAATTAATTTTTTTTTTCTATACTAAAACGTTATAAAACATCAAAAATAAATAAAAGTAACTACATATGTACTATATTAACACATTTAAAATTGATAAGAACAGTTAAAATGAATATGCTTTCTAATACGTATTGCCGAAATAGCTTGTAACGAATAGATCAATGTATTAGACAAAAAACATTAAACAAACTCTCAACAACACCACGTCCGCACCTTCGCCCCAGCAAGGACGTAGGTGCGGCGAACGAACAAACTACTGCACGACTACTCTCACACCGTACTCTCAAGACAACGACACAAACACGACTCCCCTCTCCACTCCATGCCACATTCCCCTTCCAACATACGAGTTGCGCGATAATATGAGTCATCATAATGTGTCTCCACCTGCACGATGCATCAAGGTCACACTTGCAAGCTTGCACAACCATTCACAATCGCACTCTGCAACATTCACAATTCAGATCTGCAACGCTCACGAGTATCAACATACACTGGTCCAGACAAGGAGACACACAGACAAACATACAATAAAACATTTACATCACATGTTTTAAGCGTACTACTTTGTTTAGCGTAGCGTGTGTTTGTTTGGTTTCATTGTTTACATCGTCAGTCGGCGGCAGCCGCGTCACACACTTCACACTGAGCAGTCGCATCGCGTTCTACCTGTGCTTCGACCTCACTTCTTTCTAGATCACCATGCCGAAAGAAACCGGGAAAAGGAAGAAAGTCGTCCTTACCATACAGCAGAACACAATGCCGATGATCAAACTGGCGGCCATAAATCCGGATTATCCGAAAAATCGGCTTATCCGAAAGCGGCTTCCCCCCTTCCATTTCGGATAATCGGGGTTTTACTGTATATATATATATATATATATATATATATATATATATATATATATATATATATATATATATATATATATATATATATATATATATATATATATATATATATATATATATATATTTAACCCTTTCACGCACCAAAAATTTAATAAGTTTCTCTTTCCATTGCGACATCCGTCAGGGGCCCCTTAGGGGGCCTCGCAGAATGGCCTGACCATGCGGCGAAAATCTTATTGATTTCATCCACGAGTATTCTTTTTTCCTGGAATTATTATATATCGTTGGTTTTGGAAGAGATTATTCTGCCTTATGAAAGCAAAAAATATCAGGAAATGCAAATAAATAGCGAAGTTTACCGACATGAAAAAAACAATTTAAAGGGACGACAGTCACACTCACAGGCTGCCTGCTGAGAGGCATGCCACGCACTAACAGGTGCAATTAGCAAACTGAGCCAATCACAACATTTACCTATTATATACAGAGTTCGGATAATAGGTTAGGCTAAGTTTAGACTGATAGAAAAAAAACTAATTATTTGGGTTAATTTTAGAATAATAAAAAAAATTGCAAATTATTTGGGTTAATTTTAGAAAAATAAAAAATAAAATAGCAAATAAATCAGGAAAAAAACTCAACCTAACCTAGATTAACTGGCAACAAAAGATATACATATTATATCACCTTAAATAATAATTAATGACGTTAATAATAAGTGCATCAGATTTAAAGAAAATAATACACCTTTTCACCTTCCAATTTAAAGAAAAAGATCTTAAAATATAAAAAAATGGCTGAAATTTAAAGAGTTGACTTTTAAATTAAAATACTTGACTTTCAAATTACAATAGTTGACTCAAATAAAAAAAAATCAATTTAAAAAATGTAATTAACCCTGTAGCAGCGACGGGACAAATTTGTGGCTTTACTGTTTAGCAGCGACGGGCCAAATTTGTGCCATGATATAAACCCCTCAAAATAGATGATACATTATCTGATCACAAATGCTTTGATATATATTATGAAATGGTTTGTGTGAGTGATGATTTTTTCTCATTTTTCTCGCTTGGAGGGACCATTAACCCGTGGGCTTTGGCTATGGGAAAGTCGAGAAGTGGTCGAGAAATGACAAAATTACTCTGCATTTTGAGACTAAGAAAAGAGCATGGAATGTACATCAGAGTACTCCTCTCATAACCATAAAGCCATTAAAAATATTTACTTTTACTCAAACTCCATTCTATTTGGGTTATGTTTGTTACAAAATAAAGTCTCGTGAAGCGTGGCATCTAGCCGAGAGTCACTTGTTGTGTACTATAGAAAATTTGACAAGTGATTACTGTATGGATAACTAATTCAGTCTGCCATGAACTTACATCACCACCTATGACAAAAAAGCCTACCTCAAGATCACTCACCCACCACATTGACCTAGGCCATTCATGGTTGGTTGCGCTATTCCACCACTGCCTACAATTAGCTCGAATTAGGCGTTTTATGGCGAGCCCTTTTTAGGGTCCACCGTACCACAGCCACGACTCGTCAAAGCCCTAAAAAAGGGTCTGTCGACGTTCTCAGGTTAAGAAACATGATCCCTGCTGCTTCCAGGTTAAACTGAAAAAAGTTGTCAAGAACAGTCAAATTTAGTCAAGCTAGGTATGGCAAGTAGTGAATTTACCCATAGTTAATGGAACATAAGTACTTAACATTGACTGCCATTATCATTTGTATTTTCTTTTAGGGCCCACAAACGGACACGGAGTGTTGTGGAACGGGGAACAGGACAGCTCAAGCGCCGCTTTCATGTCCTACACAGCGAGGTCCGAGTAACTCCCCCGGTGAAGGTGTGCAAGCTGATTCATGTATGCGGCATGCTCCACAACATCTGCAAGGACAGGAAAATTCCCATTCCTCTCGATGCAGCTCAACCTAACGCTGAAGAAGCAGATCTTGCCGTGGCACAACCTGAAGGTGTGCAAGTTGTGCCGCCACTTCCAGCTGGTCAGAGGAATGAAGGTCGCCTGTATCGAGATGAATTCTGCAACTTACATTTTCAGTAAGTTGGATATTTTATACATATATGTTTTTGGAATTGAATCTGGGAAACACTAATTTCTTAAGAATCTGCATTATTCCGTATCATTATTATTATGAAACTACCTACTAATTAATTTGTTTTTCATTCTAGCAATGAAGACTGAAACCTGCTCCTCAGCTCGACTTGCCAAGTACATGCCAAGGTACTGTTCCACTTGCATTAATAAAGTAATCAATCTGTCAGTCAATTATAACCCATACTCCTTTTGTAAACATTTACAAATTAACATTCCCCTCTTTGATGTCAATACTCTACAAACACTCATAGTACTCCTTCAATCTTCTTATACCTTCCACACTTACAATTATATTCCTATTCACACCCTTTACATTCATAGTTCATACACACCTTTTCATTCTTTTCTCATGCTCCCTTCACTTCCTTCAAGAACATCTCCCTATTATTCTGAAAGTCATTTCTCACCTTCCTCCCTAGCTCTTCACACATTGCCTTTTTATTATCTATTAGTGTTTTTGTTTTTTTTGCATCTTTTTTACACATTCATTTTAATCTCTTTTTCCTGTGCATTTGTACACTGTATCATTCCCGCATAAGCATAATTAAACTAGTACGACTAAGGTTTCACAATCTTAGAACTATGTGCATCCTTTTCTACTTTTATTAGGTATATTATTTGTTTTTCCTTTCCTTTTCAATTTGCAACTTGAGCAAAATTTGTTTAAGCCGCATGGCTTCTGCTTTTTCTTTGGCAGCTGCCTCCTGTGCCCTTACAGCTGCCTCCTGCGCCCTCGCAGCTGCCTCCTGCGCCCTTGCAGCTCCTGCGAAGGCCCGAGCACAAGCCGCCACCTCCTCTGCGGCTGCCTTCACGGCCCGTGCCGCCTCCTCCCCAGCCTGTGCAGCTGCTGCTGTAGCTTTTGAAGCTACAGCCTCCTCCTCAGCAGCTGCCACCTTTGCTTGAGCAGCTGCTGCATCCCCCTCAGCTGGCACCTTCCCCCAGGCACCCCCCTCCTCAGTCTGTGGCTGCAGGGTGGGCTCATGCACAATTATTACTGTTGGTGCCTCAGCACCTCCATGACCTAGGAAGAGCTGGCTTGCTGGCTCTGCTGCATCTTCACTGCAAGTAATGTAAAAGTCATGGAATGGGTGTACAAATGAGCAGTTATAAATTAATGCAGATCTGCCATAGGGTATCTTTTTCCTTTCATATACTAGGGAGTAAATATGGCATAGTGTTATGGAAATGTAAGGCATACTTCATACTAAATTAACGACAATCATTAAGGTCTAGAAGAGTTGCATATCTTTGAGGGGATTGATATTAAGAGGAGGATTCAATGAGTTCTCGGCCTAACAAAGGAGTGGAGACAGGAGCCCGCGAATGCTGTAACATGTTGGTCTAGGTTCCAACAAGTAATGCATGGGCTCGCATCCATTCAGCATTTTATATTGAGTTACACGATGACTTTTCACATGTGATTCACCCACCATTCTTCAGGGACGGCATTTCATAATTGAAGACGAGATTGGAGAAGTGCATCACAGTCAAAGGCGGTTATGTTAAAACACAAAAAAAGTAAGTGGAGTGAACCTTTGCTCTATTTTTCCTCATTCTGAGGTAGGCCAAGAACTCATTGAATACACCTTAATTGAAAAGTACTATGGACCAAGGTATGATTGCGTCAATTTACAGAAGTTGCTGTAGCTTTGACATTACCTGCAGGTATAGTTAACTTGAACGAAAGCCTTTAATTAAACAATCTATCCCAACAGTAAAGATATATCTCTCATATGTTCTTTCCAAGTGATGAGTTATGTTTCTAATGTTTTGTAACATACTGGTTGAAGCAAATGACAGGCTTTTATTACTTTTGCTAAGCATAACTGAACATATTTAAAAATGAGAAGAAAAGAACTAAAGAGTGTACTTCACAAATTAAACAAATAGATACATACATGTCGACAGTCCTTTGATGTCCAAGGTCATCAATCTCCTCAAATCCCGTGATGACCTTGTTGTCTTGGCCCAAAACGTCCCCGACAAGTTCATCAATGGGGTCAAGGGGAGAGGATGGAGGGCCGCCACCTGGGAAAAAATAAAATTTCATGTATTTTTTGCTTTTCCCCTACTACTAAAGCACTACATTAGTGTCCTCTCAGAATGTAATGCTTAAGTGGATTATGACAGGTACGTTACTGAGATGTGATAAAACTTATTTTTGTCTCCTGCCTGTAACTTGACCTCTCTCAACGAGAGTGTATCAATACACCTCTTCACCCGGAATTGACCTCTCTTTTGGCTAATCTATATTATCTTCTGTTATGAGAGCGGCAATTAGTGGGCTTTTTTTCAACACTTTTTGTTGCCCTTGAGCCGACTCTTTTGTTGTAAAACAAAATTATATATATAAATTTTTTTTTTAACTGCTGCACTCCCACCACTATTCAAGGTTGTGTGTGTTAGAAAGGAGCATTTCTTCCTCTTTCATACTTTATCTTACAGGCATCTCTGATGAAAGAAAGTACGAGTAATAAGGGTAGGAATGGACTCCACATAATATTCATTACAAACTTAAACTGATTTACCCATATATATAAACTCAACTGGCAAATTTATGGGAAATAGCATCCTCTTTCTTTCAATACAAAACTATTTCAATGTGATTGATTTCCATCAAACTGTTGGCTGTTAATGGCAACAGGTATGGGTATTGCAACATACTTCTATAAATATCCATGTTTGTATATATATATATATATATATATATATATATATATATATATATATATATATATATATATATATATATATATATATATATATATATATATATATATATATATATATATATATATATATATATATATATATATAAGATTCATTTTAGTACCGTGCCAGTATTTCATTACCTACCTTATGAAACATCACTAGCTCTTCATATATCTTTTCTACAAATGTTCAACAATCATGGAAACGCTTTCAAAATCCTATTCAAGGACTATTTATTGTTGAAAACAGGGGATACTATTCACGAAAGTGTAGCCCCTATGGCGGCGGCCTCGGCGATGGTGCAGTCGGTGTTGTGAGAAATACCTCCTCGCAGAAATAAGACATATATGTGTGGAGGGGGGGGGGGGGGGGGGGGCCATGGGGGGGTGCAACCCCCCTGGGTAGAAGGGGGCGGCGCGGGGGGTGACGCCCCCCGTTAGCAGGTCGCAAAGTTCGGTTGGAGAAGTTTAAATATGCTCCCCCACCCTAAACCCTCTGCGAGATACTTTGCGGCTGCACCGTCACCGCGGCCGCCGCCAAAGGAGGCTACTCTTTCATGAATATTATCCCCTATTTTCAATAATAAATATTCCTTGAATTGGATTTTGAAAGCGTTTCCATGATTGTTGAACGTTTGAAGAAAAGATTTATGAAGAGCTAGTGATGTTTCATCAGGTAGGTAATGAACATAAGTACGTTGGAGTCTGCAAGAGGCCGGTAGGCCTAAACAAGGCAGCTCCTTTGACCCTAAGCAACCGTGTATCTAACCCCACCTAGTATCGCTGTCCATGAATTTATCTAATCTATTTTTGAATGTGACAATTGTATTGGCACTCACCACATGACTGCTAAGCCTATTCCACTCATCCACAACCCTGTTGGTAAACCAATTTTTGCCTATGTCCCTGTTGAATCTGAATTTATCCAGTTTAAACCCATTACTTCGTGTCCTACCCATACATACTGGCATGGTACTAAAATGAATCCTTACCATATATATATATATATATATATATATATATATATATATATATATATATATATATATATATATATATATATATATATATATATATATATATATATATATATATATATATATATATATATATATGATATTCAAAGTGCTCAGAATGAGACAAAAAATGTGTAATGGGTGTTTATCAGTTAAAGCTAATATATGAAAACTTACTTACCAGTTCCATTCCGATGATCTCGAAAGTTCTTCAGCTTCATCCTTGACTTAGAAGTGATGGTGAACCATCGCTTCTTTACCTCTATGGCCGTCCTCTCATGGTGGAACTGTCCATTCAGGTCGCCCGTAATCTTCGTCCATATATCGTGTTTCTTTTGGTTGGAAACACCAACCGTCTTGAAGTTCCTCTTCAATACATGGACTTTGTCCCTGTATAACATTGCCAGCTGGAGAGACTCGTCGTCTCCCCAGTTAGCCTTCCTTTGACGTTTAGATTGAGAATCCATGCTGTGCTGGCCGTGAGTAAACACTACCGAACAGCTGAGAGGGCGGTACATTTGTTTACACACTTTTCAACGGGAATACGTTTCAGCGCGTTTTCTCATAACGAATTTCTATTTTACTATTTCTAACTTCCCCAAAAGTCGTAATATGAAGTCAAAATAATGTAAATCAAAGAAAATGACGTCAATAACATATCATATTCCATAAATTTAAAGTTAACAAACTGTGAGCCGTGCGTTCTAGCGGCTCACGGTGTTGTTGATTTACTGCGCTATGGCTGACGACAAGAAGAAGAAGAAGAAGACTTCTGACGGTGATTCTACTGACGGTCATAAATTCTGTTAGCTATGACGGTTAGTTATGGTCGACCATAAGCACTATGTAGAATACGGGCCCTGAGGTCTAAATGCCGGATATTTTTCCTTCGCGAGTTAATATTAACATTATAAAAAAAAAGCGGAATTATAAATCTAATAGTATGTCATCAATGAAAAAATGTAGTCTGATGTATTGCAGCAGCTCAGAGTAGTACATGAATAATTATAGCAAATAATAGGCTCTAAAAATTCGCGCGCTTTCCAAATCGCGGGAAAAGTGACATGTGTAGAATGATAAGTTAGGCCTCTCTCTCTCTCTCTCTCTCTCTCTCTCTCTCTCTCTCTCTCTCTCTCTCTCTCTCTCTCTCTCTCTCTCTCTCTCTCTCTGTATTTTTTTTACTCTCTCTCTCTCTCTCTCTCTCTCTCTCTCTCTCTCTCTCTCTCTCTCTCTCTCTCTCTCTCTCTCTCTCTCTCTCTCCCCCCGGGCTGGGCCACATATAATAAAAGCTTACTGCCACACTGTGATAAAGCTAAACGTTCAACAAAATACCGATGTTTTTGCACACACACACACACACACACACACACACACACACACACACACACACACACACACATAGGGAGGAGGGGGGATTAAGGTAGGGCTCTCTCTCTCTCTCTCTCTCTCTCTCTCTCTCTCTCTCTCTCTCTCTCTCTCTCTCTCTCTCTCTCTCTCAATGCATGTATACGCATAGAAGTGTGACGAGGGCCCCCACGTCTTTTTGTATTTTAAAAACTTTCAGTCTCTTCATAACTCCTTTTCCATCGTTGGACTGTTCTTTACTGATCCTCATCATCCCGGCTATTTTCTTTGTTGACATGTCAGCATTGGCCAAATCATCGACAGTTGTCTCCTTCCTGCCAGGAAGCGCCGCTGTGCCGTGTGCAAAATGGCGTCGTGTGCATTCAACCGCCAGTCACGGTCAAGCGAGCGTTTGTGAAGGCATGTTATTATATCATTATTTAGGATGATTAAAATGACACATAAATGACTGATTTCATTTCAATTACAATGTTCTCCTGATTTGAGTATAACCATGGCAAATATATATGATTTACTTTCAATCTCTACATAACGAAGAATTTATGTTGTCTAATTTCCAAGTGAACGATATTCTGCTTGTCAAAAAGTTTCGTCCGTTACTTGTAAAACGACGTGGTTTCATGGTTCTTTTTCTATTTAAAGTGTATATAGTTGATTGACAATAATAATTAGCATTAACAGTGATAGGATGTGCCTCAACATAAGATTTGAAACGAATTTGAAAGCTTGCCATAATCTAGTTCGTGAACGAAAATAGACGAAGTAACGGTTCCCGCCATGGGACGGACAGAGAGAGAGAGAGAGAGAGAGAGAGAGAGAGAGAGAGAGAGAGAGAGAGAGAGAGAGAGAGAGAGAGAGAGAGAGAGAGAACATCCACAGATTCATCCAGCCAACCAGCCAGCCAGCCTAGCTGGCTGGCAAAAAAGTCACGCTACCGTTCTTGGGGTAACGTTTGGGAGGTGGGGGGGGCGGGTTCCCGCCATGGAACGGACAGAGAGAGAGAGAGAGAGAGAGAGAGAGAGAGAGAGAGAGAGAGAGAGAGAGAGAGAGAGAGAGAGAGAGAGAGAGAGAGAGAGAATCCACAGAATCAGCCAACCAGCTAGACAGACAGACAGACAGACAGTAACAACTACACTTGATCCACTTCCCTCCCCTGCACACTTGGCTCCCCCGTCCACACAACAGCCAACACATATATGCGTGTTATGCACCTATACAGGTGTCCTGCGCATTACTGTCGAGATCCAGATACACACACACACACACACACACATAGCACAATTAACATTCACCAGTGACGTGAATCCTTCTTCGATTGTTGTTTTGTAAATCAATCATTGTGTTATCATTATTAATATATGTAAATTAAAATGAAATTATGTAATATGTGGAGTTCTATACCCATAATGTGATGGGGAATGCATTTATGCATTTATGCAGCGGGCGGCGGGTGTGGGTCGTGGTACGTGAAGCGTCTGCTCTTCCCTGCTGTATTTTGAAATACTTTTCTGTGCAAGGTAAGTTTGCTGAAGTTCTTATCATGTATCTTATGTTGTACTGTGGCAGTTAGTTGTAATAAGTGCATAAGATTTGCTGTAACTGGTGAAATAACTCATTCACAACTCGATAACCTAGCTACTTTACATTTTCTCATTTTTTTTTAACTTAAATTATCACATTCTTTTCCTAATACTGTAATAATATATGTGTCAATGGCAAACTCGTTGTCATAATATTTTGTAATATAGTAGCCTACAGCATATTGTAAATGCATACTTTTTTAATTGATTTCCAGAACGTGTCCGTGGGCATTTGAGTAGGCAGACCCTACTGCATAGTGTAAGTGCATAATGTTTTTTTTTTATGAGTAGGCATAGCCTACTGCATAGTGTAGGTGCATAATGTTTTTTTTTTTATGAGTAAGCATAGCCTACTGCATAGTGTAAGTGCACACAACATACTTATGCCAATAATTTACAGGATAGTTGCAGCTAACAGCTCCTAAAAAAAGTGAATTTTATACGGACTAATTAATAATTTAGATTTTCCTTTTTTGAAGTACCTACATGTAGCCTACTGTCAATGACTAGGATTTCTGTGTTCAAATTAAGCGCCGGAGGACCAAAAAAAGTTCAGGTAGTGAAATAATTACGAATGATCTGCAGTTACATAACGGTTGTTGTATAGTTCATGCGCCATTTCTGGCAAAGTTAACATTAACTATTGGAAAGATAACTGAACCATAATAATAAGGGTATGGTAAATTAGAAGGGAGCTATATTGCTGATATATCATCATAATTAATATAAATTTAAATGGTTTGATATATATGTTTATTGCACAATAAATGTATGTAAAACTGGACGTTTTCTTGTGAGCAAAGGGACTGAAGTCTGTTATTTGTGCTGAAGGCCTTACTGTAAAAGCTAGGTTCGGCACCGACCCTCGGGAGGATTCCTGAGATTATGATGTTACTGGCATCAGTTTTACGTGTATACTGCTTGATCATCCGGCGGTATTTCCCAAGCAGTTACTCAGAACGGGTTGTCTTTACGTCATTTGTCCCCGCGTGAATGACAAAGAGGGTGTTTCGATCGGCATTTCTTGTGACATCATCGCACGCTGCGGTAATATCATCCAGTCTGGCACCTGGATAGCAGTAACGTTTTCTGCGGCCGTTTGATGAACGACCACATAACTAAACTAGCTGGCCATGCACCATGGAGTCCCCAACTAGGCGAGTCTCAAACTCATCCTCCATGGTGTCTGCCAGCACCTGGAACCTATTGAAGGTAGTGGGGGTCAGTAAATCCTTGGTTGCCTGCTTCGGTTTGGCTCCATTCCTTACAGGTTGGAACCCGACATCCTGTGAAGCAGGAAGAGAAGCGTTAAGTGGGGCAGGCTGGAAATTGTCCTGTGAGGCAGGCTGGAAGTTGTCCTGTGAGGCAGGCTGGGAGTTAGCCTGTGAGGCAGGCTGGGGGTTAGCCTGTGAGGCAGGCTGGGGTTCAGCCTGTGAGGCAGGCTGGGGTTCAGCCTGTGAGGCAGGCTGGTGGTTGTCCTGTGAGGCGGACTGGGGGTTAGCCTGTGAGGCAGGCTGGGGGTTAGCCTGTGAGGCAGGCTGGGGGTTAGCCTGTGGTGCAGGCTGGGGGTTAGCCTGTGAGGCAGGCTGGGAGTCAACCTGTGAGGCAAGTAACACGTCCTCCCGTGAAGCAGGAGATTCGTCTGGAGAGGGCACAGTCTCGGTGGAGGGCCTCTCCACCATCGATGATGGAGTCACTGCCACATTGCTTGCAACAAATTCCTGAAGGGCTTCGAATTTCGTTTCAAGATTGTTATGTTTGACTTTCCATTCAGTCACAGCCCTCTGAAGTTGTAATCTTTGAACGCAGAGGCGGCAAGTTTTACTCAGCTGGAAGTACTGAACTGCAAATCGTCCGGGACAGACGTCACACTTAAGGTTCGAAGGCATTGTTATAAATTTAAGCGAGTTAACAGTTTGGGCAAATATTAAAAGCGCTTTCGAAATAACTTAAAGTGTGACCATAAATTGAATTAGATCAAAATTGTGCATGGAAATTAGATACATCTGTGTTAGATGCCTCCAACACTGGGAGTTCCCAGTGAGGATGTTGCTTTGCCGCCAACAACACCGTGACCGGTACGTAAGTCGTTTGCGAACGATTCGGTACGGCACATCAGCATCTGGGTGTTCTCTACTAGGGGGGAGAGAGCCTGAACCTGTTTGTCGAGGCACTCCCGAGTTCCCTCTGCACGGGTCCATCTTCTAGCCCCGCCAGCTAACGAACGGGGAGCGAATCTCTCGAAAATTCAATGGTAATCATCCCGATGCAGGCCGTACGCGGTATCGTTGGTCATCCAGCCGGGATTCTGCCTTAGAGGCTTTCAGGTATAATCCCACGGACGTAGCCTCGCTCCACTGGCCGATCGACCAAGAGCGGAACCATATGTCAGCACCTGCCGTTCCTCTCGTACTGAGCAGGACTGCTGTATCAACGACACAACTGCCAACAGTAGGGTTAAACTAACCTGTCTCGCGACAGACTTCTCAAGTTCAGTTTCTCACTTTCTACCTGTCGGACTTCAGTGAGCCTTTTTTTTTAACATGGGTTCCTATGGGATAGGTAACCTCAGGGAAAGTGAGAAAGTCTGATTTGGTGAATTCTTGTCATGAATCTACCTATGGTGAGAAACATGCTACCTATTTCCGCTGACCCCTCTAAAAGCCCCCCCGCCGGTAAAACTGACACATCTCATCTGGCGGGTAGGGTAAACCTCAGCCGTGTTCTTATGCTGCACACCGGGAACGCCCTCGGGGAAGGTGTGTGCATCGTCATTTGTGTAGCCATCCCTCATCTGCCTCAATGTGGCCACTACTAACTTCCCTGGCTCCACTTTACTGGAATAGTCATAATACCTAGTGGCGGTAGCCAGGGAATGGCAACATTGCTCAGCGACCTTCTGCTTCCAGGCTGGGTCATCACATTTTTCCCAGAGAGCTGATATCTGGGAGCGGCGAAGTATCCTTGAAGTAGACTTGCAATGGGATGTGGACGTAATCGCCGTCTTATTCACAATCCTGCTCAGATTGGAAAATGTTATTTTTGAGCAACATTTGGCCTCCGTTATTTGAAACCTATTTGGAAACACTAGGCAGCTTGGGGCCATGCAGGACGTTGCCACCGACAAGTAGAACAACATGTATGCATCTGACACCTTTCTGCCAGATTCCTCCAGATAGAGGAGCGAGGGTCCTGCAAAGAAAATAACCCATTACTCATACTTAGGGATACATTTTTTCGTCAATCTTAAAAGATCGTTGGGTAATATATGCCATAGAAGTAAACCATAATTACCTTGCTGAGCTGTTTTATGCCTCGCAACTCGAATCACGTAGTAGTTTTCAGGCTCAGGTCCTTTTGTCCTCCTCTCCTCCATCTCGAGATATTCACCCAGTGTGAACTCAACAAACTCCATGGGTCTTCTTTCTGATTGCGTAGCAGTCACCGCTCAACTGCGTGCTCCTTCCCTTCAGTGACAATTAAGAAAATGGGCGCTGCAGAGCCGACCCAACATGTAATGTCCATCGTCACTATATGTCTGCCAGTCTGTCTTGTCGCGTCTTCATTGTTAACTTTCCTTGTCTTCGTTTATCTTCTACTGTTTGTCCTCGTCCTGCTATACATTCCTTTTACACATTGTTCCACACATACACCAACACTTAAATGTCACCCACACTTCACAACATTCACACAAACGCATACCCACACAAACACCTTTTCTTTATGTTTTGTTTGTGCCCATGACCTTTGTGATTTTTATCCAATAAAGTAACCCTGACGGATATTGAGTTTCTCTATCCGGGAACCTATTAGCATTTGAGAACACTCGCTACCACCGACAATTGTATCATCAGTGTAAGGATGTGGATGTCTCTGAGCTTGGTAAAGTCGCTCAGGGCCAAAGGTGTCACTTCTGGGTTAGTCAAGCACTTCTTAGCATTGCCAGAGGTGTTCTTGATGTAATCGGATTTTAGGATTTTATCGATCACTTCCAAAGTGACGTTCTATAATTCTTACGTCGGGTTTGGCCCTTCTCAATAACCCCCTCCTTTTGGTATTTCACTGCGGAGACAATTGTATAAATAACTCAAAGTATTGAGAAGAAATCGTTATATTAGTTATATAGCACATGGCATGCATAATTGCATACTTGTTGTAATGAGGAGGCGTTTGTCTGTTACATGTGCCTCATCCTTCTCTACATGGTACAATTCATCATCCGACCATTCCAAGCATGCAACAGCTCGTCTGCATGCATCTACAATTTTTCTTTTGTAACCCACACTGAACATCTCTTTTTTTGCTGGGCAAGAATCCAAGAGGTTCAGTATCATCTATTTTCACCAGCAGCTTACAGATGGCAGAGTCACTCAGGGTCGTCAGAATCTCGTTCTGAACCTTGTGGGTGATAACATTATTCGCCATTCGCCTTTGCGCTCTTTTGGTTGAGTCAGCGTGCGGAGCGCAGATCCTCAAACACTCCTCAAAATGGTTCAGGAATTATTTTACTCCATCTGTTATTAAAATGGTTCATTTCCCAGATGCCACCTCCACAGTTTCAATTTCATCAGTGCCCTGCTATAGCACCAGAGATTGGCGCATGATACCCCTGAACGTATTTGTGCGCCGCTTCACGGAGTGTTTCTTCTCAACGTGAATGTCAAGTCTTTTTACTTGTTTATCGCACACATAGCACTGTCTGGACGGATAATTTTTACTGATCTTTTGTTTGCTGGAGCTGTCTCTAACTGGAGGCTTTTTTTGGCATCTTTGATTGCACTACTTTTTGCAATGAAGAGTATTTTTCAATCAACGTATCAATATCACTTTTGTTAAGATGCTTATGGCACTGACTGAGGTGTCGCCTGATGTTAATGCACCTTCCACCACATCCCGCCAGTGGGCACAGCCGCCTGTAATAGAACTACCAATGAGCATTACATTTTGAACTGGACAGTTAGCATTGGTGTTGTGCAAAAATCAGTTTCAGTTTTTACATGATTTTACTTACTGCACCCTGCTCACAGCATCCCTTTTCCTTGGACGTGGCCGGTGCTCCCCGAGGTGTGCCTGAAGTCTGGCAGCCTGCTCATCCTTCAGACCCAGCCAAAATTTCTTCTGCCAACGTCTTCCATGATTCTTCCATCTCTTGTAACTTTTTTTTATTTCCCCTTCATGGTAGGCGAGTTGAGATGCAAAATGACTTTCCACCTGTTTCAGAGTTGGGACAGTCCCATGCTCTTCAAACGTCTTCTTGATCCGTCTGCGTTTTGCAGGATTCAAGACACCCTTCTCAAGCATTTCCGAGGTGCCCATGCCTTGGGTTTGGCAGGCAAGTAGCTCCATTTCATCCTCGGTTAACCTTGGCCTTGGCACAGACATGTCACCCCCTGTCTCATCCTCTGATGAGGCATCTGAGGAAGAACCTGTTTGTAAAGGCTAGTCATGTACCAACACATTGTTCGAACACAGTCACATTTGCCAAATAATTTCCTTGCAGAAAACAACTCGTACCTGCAGGGTTTTGCTCTGCTGGTGTGGGCTGTGCACTACCGTCAGTCCATTGACTACAGCCTGAAATGAATGATCAATCATTCAAGCGACCATACAAAAGTAGAACGCAAGAGTTATAATCCTCATGCATAAGATTATATAACATACATATACTTATATACATATACATACCTGGCCTCTGATCTTCAATTTGGCTCTTGTTTCTACGTTCCATTTGTTCCCAGAGTTCTTTTCGGTACTTCGATAGGATTGCCTCTTCCTCTGAAAAGGACAGGCATTCTTTTGTTCGCTTTGTAGCTTGATGATACTTTCGCACATCGAAGTGTTCATCACGGTCTGAGTCGTCTATATCAGACTCTCTGCTCCGGCTCTGCTTATCTGTCATTGTACCTGTTTTATTTGGTATCTACCTGTAATAGATATACAATTGTAGTTTGCATATAACACATATATTTAAAGACACCTACATATAGTAGGGGGTTTGGAATGTGAGTTTTCCTTCTCATATAGGCCAAGGTGGTCGGCGACACTTATGTGTACCCTCAAAGAGGATTCCCCCATCCGCCACCGGGGGGCGCGCCCCTACGCCGTTTGTCCCCTTCGCGGGGATCGGACCGACGACATTGCGTGCGGCGTCACCATCGGGATGCGTTTTCGCACGGAGAGTAGAGTAACCATCACCTTAAGAGAGAGGGGTCGCTGCATTGAAGGCTGATCGCATTGGGAAACACAGTTAAAACGTGAGCCGCCACGAGGAGCCGCATCTAATGCCGTGAAGCTACTCATGAAAGAGAGGGGTTGTGCGGGCAAGACGAGGGTGTCAGCATCAAATCGAAGGAAGTGAGCGATGCCAAGTCTTAGCCCGCTGGAGGATGCTGACGAACTATGATACAGTCGAACAGCGAGTGTATATTGTCGCTGGTTCATGAACACCACAGCCTTTTCGCCCATATACCTCTTTGGCCGGTACATCTTTCTTCGCTGCACCTCATCAGCGAGTTTATTCAATCATCTTTCATTGCATTTCACTAGTAATATTCTCAATCAATTCCCCGGTCAATTATCTGGCCGTTGTGTAAGAAGCACACCAAGGTTTCATTTTGGGAAGGTGTAGGCTCTTCCCCAGCGTCAATACACGGGAAGCTTGAGAGACTTCTGAGTACCTTGTACATTAGTACCCTACAACCCCACCGCACCCGAAGGCACGTGGTAGCGCTGCGTGCCCCAGTTCGGACCCTGCACGAGGCGAGACACGCCTTATGCGGCTACCCAATGAGTCATAGTTAATCTTGGAATGTTTCAGAAGCTCGCTTTCCTACTATACTTTTCACTTTTGTCTCGGTGACCGTCCCACCCGGCATTTCGATGCCCAAGACAGTAATTGGTTAAATTTAGACGCTCAATCACCGTTAAACTGAAACCAATGTCCACAGACCGGACCATGTGAATGTATCATCCGAACGGTCACGAGGGACTGATTTATTTCACCAACCAGCCTCTGACCTAAGAACCCGCCCCAGGCCCCCCCAAAAAATACCCAGCCGCCCATCTAAGTCCCTTAGCCGCCCCCCAGGGCCAACCCACGCTAGTTCCCCATTCCACCAAACCCGCCCCCACCATTTCGGTGGAGGACACAGGGATTGATTAACTTTACCCCCTCAATCGACGTTTTTTTGACACAGGGCTGGGAGAACCTTACCGCCTCAATCGCCGTTGATTGACAGACGCGTCCACGTGTCAACTGAATGGTTTGGCTGGAGATGGAAGAAACTTACCCTCGCAATCGCCGCTCATTGACACGCGCGTCCACGTGTCCGCGCGTCCACTGATTGGTCTGGGTGGAGATTGACTGATTGATTGATCACACAGCCCGCTCCCCTCCCCACCCTCCCCCCTACCTAAAAAATATATATAGCTACGTTACATAATCATCGCTGATTGACACCCACGCTCACGTGGTGATTGATTGATTGATTGATTGACCCCATGATCTTGAAGTCTGGATCTTTCACAGAGCCATCGGAGTCCAGACCATGTTAGTGAAAAGGATATATATATATATATATATATATATATATATATATATATATATATATATATATATATATATATATATATATATATATATATATATATATATATATATATATATATATATATATATATATATTTTTTTTTTACAGCAAAGGAGACAGCTCAAGGCACAAAAAGTAAACATTAATAAAAAAAAAGCCTGCTACTCGCTGCTCCTAAAAGAATCCAAAGAGGTGGCCGAAAGATAAGTCAGTTTCGGGAGGAGGTGTCCTGATACTCTCCTCTTGAAAAAGTTTAAGTCGTAGGCAGGATGAAATACCGATGAAGAAAAATTGTTCCCGAGTTTACCAGCGTGAGGAATGAAAGAGTGAAGATGCTGGTTAACTCTTGCATAAGGGACTTGGACAGTATAGGGATAAGCTTGAGCTTAAAGTCGAGTGCAGCGGGGCCGCGGGAGCGGAGAGGCATGCAGTTAGCAAGTTCAGAAGAGCAGTCAGTGTGAAAATATCGATAAAAGATAGAGAGGCAACATTGCGGCGGAATTTAAGAGGTAGAAGACTATCAGTATGAGGAGGAGAGCTGATGAGACGAAGAGCCTTTGCCTCCACTCTGTCCAGAAGAGCTGTGTGAGGAGCCCCCCCACATGAGATGCATACTCCATACGAGGCGGACAAGGCCCCTGTATATGGACAGCAACTGTGCAGGGAGAAGAACTGGCGGAGACGGTACAGAACGCCCAGCCTCGAGGAAGCTGATTTAGTAAGAGATGAGATATGAAGTTTCCAGTTGAGATTTTGAGTTAAGGATAGACCGAGGATGTTTAGTGTTGAGGAAGGTGATAGCTGGGTGGTGTCACAGAATCGGGGAGAGTTGTTTGGAAGATTGTGTCGAGTGGATAGGTTGAGAAACTGTGTTTTTGAGTGATATATATATATATATATATATATATATATATATATATATATATATATATATATATATATATATATATATATATATATATATATATATATATATATATATATATATATATATATAAATGCGCACATATTTATTTTCCTCGACATACAGGCAGATAAAAACAATAACTCCGTGGTGTAATGGTAGCGCTCTCGCCTCACAACCGAGAGGTCCCGGGCTCGATCCCCGGGTGGAGCAGAGTCAGATGGGCAGACTCTCTACCCCTCGTCCCAGTCCACCCAGCAGTGCATGGGTACCGGGTATCAGTCAGGGGTTGTTCCCCAGCTTCCTGGGAAGGTAAACTTAGGCAGCCCGGAACTCAGACCGGCCTTCTGTCCCTGGGTAAAGTGTTTATTCCCACCACAGGCTCAAAGGGAGATGAGCGCCTGCAGCCACGCGCAGCAAAGGCGCATGCTCCCCACTTTACTTTTTGTTTTAATGTTGTCACAAGTATTGTTTCCTCCTCCACGAACATGTAAATATAAGTAATAACTCGGATCACACGATGGGGTGAGTCGACGGAAAGGCACATTAACAAAATCACTCGTGTCACACGTCACGATGCCTCGACCAGCAGGCACTTATAATCAGAATAACACTTATTTTCTTTGTTTGCTACACTTCTTGCTGATGTTAGGCACCGAAAATAGTTAAACACTACCTATGAGTGATTACTGTAATTACACCTCAGTACAAGCTATATGCAGGTTAGTGAAACACAACACTATGATAATTACCTGCTATCATTACATGTTCAAGATTTTTCTACACTTGTTACAAAAATGCTTAACATTACATGCAAACACAGCCATAAATTGCAACAAGTTGACCGCTCAAACCATATGCAATGAAAATTACTTATCAAAGTAAAGCATAATAAGCACTTGAAGTATGAACATATAGTTAAATATAAGAAAGGAACACCACATCACAACCGCACAACTGTTAATAGCTGTACACACCTGTCACAGTGCAACTGGCTCTGGAGGAATGGCCTCAGGTTGTTGTATGGAGTACGGCTCTTGAGCTTCTTCCCATTGCTCACAGCCTCAAGTGCCACACGGTTTGAGGAGTCGATGTCAAGGACTCTGTTGAGTGTCAGTAGGTTACAGAAACCTAAATGACAAAAATGGAGCACACACAAAAATACAATTCCTTTAACATCAGTACTCACTTGTATGGACCAGTCCACTTCTGCTCCATTATCCCACCCTTCCGAGTCTCATTGCGAAGGTTTCTTTTAAGAACCTTCATCCCTACAGAGAAGCTGAAGGTCTTCACTCCTCTTGCTTTCCTGTTCCTGTACTCAGCCTTCTGCTTTTCTTGGGCTGCTTCAACTCTCTGTTCCCGCTGCATAATAAAAGTAAAAGCATAAGCATTGATAGCACTATGATGACCGGATTAATTGTACTGAAATATACATTTCCCTGTGCAAAAGATGCTTGTAATGTATGGTACAATATGGATGAAAGAATGATCCTATGTAGCAGGAATTGAATTGGAATAAACGTCGAGTGTTTAATCTGGCCATATATCTGCAGTCATTACATTGAAATAGTTTGGAGACCGAATAAAGTCGGGCTAAAGCAGAGTCAATCTGGCAATGAATGTACTATGCTGAAACATAAATTATAGCATCAATGTAAAAGTTATGGTATTTTTCTTCGGTACTACTGCCAGACTTAAGAACATTAGCATCAGGAAATATAACACATGACGTCCTCAGCCAGACCTTGGAGTGCAGTTCTTCACGCCTCTGGTCCTGCTCTTTGACACACTCCGCAATGTCCTCGGAAGAGGGCAGTTCAACAAGTTCTTCAAAGAACTGTAACAAAAAGAAACTGCAAAAGAAGATTACTTGAGAGGTACTAGACATATTCTTCAATTCTTGTGAGATATACACTTTTCTTCCAGAATTTGCACATTACATATGAATCTACTTTGTACTTACTTCTGGTGTGGTACCCCTTCCCTCTGGTTGTGCAGAAGCCTCAGGAGCAATTGTAATTTCTTCCTAAAAATATTTATTTCAATTGAACAGAAATTACGGTCATTAGGCACAAGAACAACTCTTCATATTTTTTTGGTTTGTGATTGAAAGTGATGGCTTCATATTTTAATGGAACCAATAGGAGTTGATTTCTTATATTAATTCAAACACTGGTGGTTACCTGGTGAAGTGGCCGGTGCTCACGAGCAAACATCAACCGGAAAGGTGTGAACCCGGTGGTCCGCTGCTTTTGGGTGCGGATGCTATAGGCGACTTCATCCAGGAAGTTTGGCCAGTCGGTCTTGGTCGCGTTGCAGAGCTTGGATAGCCTGGTCTCCAGAGCCTGGTTAATTATCTCTGCCAGTCCATTAGTCTGCGGATGGTAGGCAGACGTGATACTCCTCCGGATCCTGTAGAACTTGCAGAGTTCGTCGTTGATCTGTGGGGAATGAAGAGGTCAAAGTAGCAGCAGTAATACAACAGGTGTTATAATAGTATCATTTGTTTGCAGTGTTAATAATACCTGAGGTTTGTTCAGCATCTTAGAGCTAACGAAGCATTAGATGATGTAAATGTCCTCCTCTGACAACTGTATTGGTAATAATGCACCTCTCAGGCATACCTGAATATAACATTACATCCTGATGACCATTCCATGAATTACAACATAAATAACAGTAACATAAAGACTTACCGAGGAACAAAACTCACGTCCGTGATCAGTCAGGAACCTTGCAGGCTTGCCCCACCTAAGGAAAGCAGATGTCATTACACATATGAAAAAAAAATCTGCATCTTTTGTACCACATTCTTATATTATGCCTAAACATAATCAATTGATGGTTATGATTAAATTTCATAATTAGTGCAAACAATATGGCAAGGCAAAGAACATTTATACAAGAACTAAAGTGAGCTTTTAATTGAAATACAATTGATGAAATAAAACAGTTGTGAGAAGCAACAAACAGAGAGAAATATATGGAGTGGTACGACTGCACGGACTTTTACATGCATTGATGACAAAACATGCTGCAACTTCAAAACAATTGTGGTAATACATGATTAAAGAAATAATGATTACCAGTAGCAAACTCATTAGCTTGGACTCATTCCGTTTCACTAATATTCAAAATAGGGAAAATATCGTGGATGGATTGTATGAAATTTTTTTTTTTAAATGATTCTACCAATGATGAATATGTTTTGTTTATTACATCAGATTGTTGAATGTTTGCATATTTTTTGAAGGCAAAAAATCAGTCACGGTGATGATGAGGTAAACTTCAAAGGAAAACAATGAAAACTAAATTAATCTTGACATCAGGATATCTTTTTTAAGATGGATTGTTTAGCATCCAAACTGACTACTTGAAATTACATTCATAAGTACTGATGACATGGCAGTAAATATTTCATCCAAGTGCGGAAACTAATGATAAAAATTTACCTGTGGATAAAGGAGCGTATGCACCTGGACACCCCATAAGCTGTCTGGGCCCGTATCCTCGAGAGCTATTAACTTTTACTCTTAAAGTTACTATCAAAGTTAATAGTTTCAAATTATTAAGAGTAAAAGCTATCCTCGTCAACTTTGAGTGTAGGTATTAGCAAATCCTGGCTACTATTATCTTCTTCTTCTTCTTCTTTATGGCGGGCTCGTTGCTAAGGACGCCTCCGTGCAAAACGTAAACATCCGACATGAATTAAGTATATATTTCAAAAGAAAAATAAAGAAAAGATGTATAAATGTACAACAGAAACATAATAAATGGCAAACACAAGAAAATACTGAGTTTTGTGGCAGATAGAAGCAGCCTCAAAGGCTGTTTTTACTCCGTCACTCGTCAATACCCTTATCTCCCCTCCTGCGTCACGACTTGCTCTGCTGAAATTACCGCACCATAACCACGTCATCTGCCCCAATGATCTACGGGCCGGAGAACCAGCGCAGAAAAGGAGTAAGTTTAATTGGTCGCCAGATGAAACGGTCTTCTTACATCAAATTCAAGAAAAATACGTATAATCAGAGGGTGTTATGGGAAGAGTATCACCCCTGAGGATAAGAAGAAAGCGTGGACTGAAGTGGCAGAAGCTGTAAAAAGGTTAGTAATCACAAATTCATGGTTCAATCAGCTTACAAACTAACCTAACCTAATCAATTGGGTATTTTTTGCATAATAACACAACCACTGACCTTCCAAACAGAACATACCTTTTCATTCTGTGTCTGAATAGTTTCATTATGACCATTTCTGCCACAACCCCCTCTCCCTCAACAACCTAACATAACTAAACCTAACCATGCCAAACCTGCCCTGTCCTACCGAACATATCCTAACTTAACATGCCAAGTTTGTTGGGGAAGAGGGGTTGGTATAGATAGTTATATATTTGCCCTGTTTTCATTCTTTATTTATTTTTATTTGTTTATTACTTTTTTTATTGGGGGGGGATGCTAGGCATGCCAGACTATGGACACTTTTACAAGTACTTTATGTCGAGACTATATGGGAATGGGTAGGTTTTGTGAGAATGGTAAAGTAAGATTAAAATAGTATATTTATAGCATTGGTCAAACAGATTATGGTGATATAATGTTAGATTGGAATGTACTCAAGATAATGAAATTAAGGTTAATGCTTTTATTTTTTTTGTTACATATTCACATATTCATGATTCAAGTAACTTGCAAACTAACCTAACCTCGTCAAATGGGTATTTTTGTATACAAACACAACCACAGAGTTTCCAAACAGAACATACTTTTTCCTACTGCTTCACGTGAATAGCATCATCATGACCATTTCTGCTGCAACCCCCACTCCCTCAACAATCTAAGATAACTAAGCCAACTCCTGCTAAACCTGTCCTACCTGACACATCCTAACCTAACATGGTAGGTCCCCAAGTGCCAAACCTGCCCCGTCCTACCGAACACATCCTAACTTAACATGCCAAGTTTGTTGGGGGAAGAGGGGTTGGTATAGATAGTTAAGGCATATTTTCCTTTTTTATTCTTTATTTATTTTATTTGTTTATTATTTATTTTTATTGGGGGGATGCTAGGCATGCCAGACTATGGACACTTTTACAAGTACTTTATGTCAAGACTATATGGGAATGGGTAGGTTTCGTGAGAACGGTAAAGTAAGATTAAAATAGTATATTTATAGCATTGGCCAAACAGATTATGGTGATATAATGTTAGATTGGAATGTACTCAAGATAATGAAATTAAGGTTAACGCTTTTATTTTTTTTGTTACATATTCACATATCCATGATTCAAGTAACTTGCAAACTAACCTAACCTCGTCTAATGGGTATTTTTGTATACAAACACAACCACAGAGTTTCCAAACAGGACATACTTTTTCCTACTGCTCCATGTGAATAGCATCATCATGACCATTTCTGCTGCAACCCCACTCCTCAACACTCTAACATAACTAAACCAACTCCTGCTAAACATGTCCTACCAAACACGTCCTAACCTAACATGGTAGGTCCCCAAGTTTATTAGGGTGGAAAGGGGGTTAGTATAAGAGAGTCAAGTCATATTTACCTGTTATTTTATTTATTCCTTATTTAGATTTTTTTTTTTTTTTGGGGGGGGGTTGGGCATGCCAGGCTCTCAACACTTTTACAAATATTTTATGTTAAGACTATATCGGAATAGGTAGATTTGATGAGAATGGTAAAGTAAGATTAAAATATTATTTTGATAGCATTGGTCAAACAGTTTCTGGTGATATAATGTTAGGTTAGAAGTACTCAAAAGAATGGAATTAAGATTAATGCTTTGAATTTTTTTGTATAGCTGTATTGTGTAATATCCTCCTACTTAGAGAAAAGCATTTTAGAAAAGTAGGTAATGAAAAGTAGTATTTATGGCCATGTTCATAACAACTAAAAAGTTAATGTCTTATGATGCATGTAAATAAAATATTGGTACTGATTTAGCTTTCCATCACAGCATGTATTAAATGTTATTGGAGAAGTTATGGGAAATAAAAAGCATGCCATAGTGAAACGATTAAGAAACTTGCTTCACATTTATACCCTGACAGTGCCTTCCCTGGGAGTGGACCCCGTACGCAGGATGACTGTGAGAGGCGTTGGTACAACGTACAACAAAAATCAAAGCCTTGCATTGCCAAGTGCAAGAATGAGCAGCAGCAGACTGGTAATTTTTTTTAGTTGTTATGTCTTTAAATGTAAAACATATATTAGTTAGTTTTTTATGTGCTCACAGAATGCAGCTATACTGGCCACAATGCCTTTATTTCAGCTTAAAGTTAATAAGTTCATAGCAGTGAACTGCATATTTGATATAGAAATTTTTTTAATGTTCATCTGTCAATGACTATCAATCTATCTAAATACCTTGGTTGTCTTCCCCCAGTGAAGGGTTTTAGCCAAGACAGGCACACACTTACTCACACACTCACACTCATGTACACCACTCTCTCAGCTGCACAGCCCCTGAGGGAGTAAAAAAGGCCCTCACTGTATGGGGGATTAGCTGCACAGTTCAGGCAGGGAACTTCCACACCAAGGCCTCACAGCATACACTGGTTTACCCCTGCCCCATCATAACAATGACATTTTCCCCAGCACCTGAGTGCCCCACACATGTGGCACCACAGATACGCAGGCGCCTGCCTATATAACTATGACATTAACTGTGGTAGATAAACTGGTGTATGACATCATAGGCTGCTCGTCTCATGTATTTGAAGGGGTACCAGAGCCATTCAGCATTGACATGATGTACTAGGGATAGGACAGCAGCAACAGTCAAGCAGCAGTGAAATATTGACTGGCCTGTATGTTTTTGGCAAAAACTTTTATATTCTTATTAAAACAATTTATTAATTACCCTTAAATTCATATTCTTTGTAGATACACACTTTATCAGTATTGCTAGAGACCATCCCAGCACATTGTTCATTACTTGTGGAAAAGATACCATTAGCTGCTCCGGCAACAGCCACCGCTTCAATATCTGCTGGCCCTATGACACCAGCCACTGCTTCATCATCTGCTGGCCCTATGACACCAGCCACTGTTTCATCATCTGCTGGCCCTATGACACCAGCCACTGCTTCATCATCTGCTGGCCCAATGACACCTGCCACTGCAAGGGATGACAATGAAGCTGCTCCACCAGTCACCACCTACTTCATCGGAGTTAAGAGATGCCTTTCATAGGGCAGCAGTATAATTTTTTGATGCTGGGGCTGAATATTACTGCCTCAAGGCTATAATTTTGTCACTTTTTTTTTATTACTGAGGAGGTTAGGGTGGAAGGGGTGAAAAATAATTTGTGCTGTTTTTCGACAGAAATGATTAGCAAATTCCAAAGCACAAAATTTACCGGAAAAAAAATTGTGTGCCATTGTGAGTGGGTTCACTTGAGATTGGGCTCCAATACGCCTCCGTGGTCTAGTGGTCAGCATGCCTGGCTTCTAC
>NW_026111609.1:258843-263843 GCF_024679095.1 Eriocheir sinensis
ATGTTGCTGAGTATTTTCAGAGTGCAAAATTATGGGATGCTTCTAACCCTAAGGCAAAGAAACTGGATAAATGCATTGCAGAAATGTTAGTCATGGATGATTTGCCTTTCAGTCATGTTGAGGACATAGGATTCATGAGACTGATGACTGAAGCTGCTCCACTATACAGTCTAAAGCAGCGAAATTTCTATTCATCAATGATATGTAGTGATATGTATGAGTCTGTTTTCAAGAAAATAAAATAAATAATTGATGAAGTGAAGCAAGACAACAAACTTTCCTTCACAACTGATGTGTGGTCAGATACCTCAGCAGGTGTCTCATTGCTGAGTTAACTGCACATACCATAAATAAGGAATTTGAAAGAACAAACTTTGTGCTAGGTGCTGAACCACTGGAAGAACGACATACAGGAGAGTATATTTCCAAAATGTTGGATGATATGCTGATGAAGTGGGACATATCTCGTACAAATGTGCACTGTGTTCTGCGTGATGCTAGAGCAAATATGAAAAAAAGCTCTGTTTCTCTCAGGTGTAAATAATTTGGATTGTACTGTGCATAAAATACAGCTGATTGCTAAAACTGGGTTATCATCACATTGTGATATAGAAAACATGATCAAAAAAACTCGTAATATTGCTATGCACTTTCATCACTCAACTATGGCACAAGATGAACTTAAAAAGATTCAGGACAGGCTGCAAGTACCTAAACTCTCTGTTATGCATGATACACCCACAAGATGGAATAGCACCTTACACATGCTAAGAAGAACACTAGAAATAAAGGAATCTGTGTGTGTGTATGTTGCTACCAACTCCAAAATCAAACAGCTCAGCAATACTGAGTGGTTGATTATGCATAAATGTGTACAAGCCTTACAACCTTATGAAGATATCACAAAAAAACTTAGTGACTCCACATCCACAGCAGCTGAAGTGATTCCACTTGTAAAGTCCTTAAAACACACTCTTCAGCATACCACATCAGTAGTTTCTAACCCTGTTGAAGAAACTCATACTTCAGATACAAGCTCTGAAGATGAACCAGGCTCAGGATCAGTGATTGAGTTAAATGAAGACAGACAAGCAACACAGGCAGTAAACTTCATGAAAGAAGCAATGCAAGCTGATGTTGAGAAAAGATTTTCTTGGATTGAAAATGAAGATCTTTACAGAATTGCAACATATATTGACCCAAGATACAAGAGTAAATTTTTTTCTTCATCTCACGTCACTGATCAAGTAAAATCATCACTTGCCAGAGTATGTGAGGAGCTTCGTCAGACGACTATTCTAGAAGAGGAAGATGGAGAACCAAGAAGGAAACGAAGAAGAGATGATATGAGTGAAACACCTACCACCTGTGGAACATTAGATGAAGCAATGACCTCTATTCTTGGCTCCAGCAGTGATGATGAAGCAGAAAACTCATCTGTAGTAACTTTACTCATGAAAGATATTGAGAAATATCACAGAGAGAAAAGAATAAGTGGAACAAGTCAAGATAGTTTGCAATGGTGGAAGACAATGAAGACAGTCTACCCTGATTTGGCAAAGGTAGCTTGCCAGTATCTCTCCTGTCCACCAAGTAGCGTTGCTAGTGAGCAGCTGTTTAGTAGTGCTGGCTTGATATATGACGCTAAGCGCAATCGGCTTTTGCCAGAAAAGGTAGATAAGCTACTGTTTTTGAAACGAAACTTGCCCATCTTGAACTAAAAATATTAAGTAATAAATATGTGTTTATAGTATCAGTTCAATCAGTTGGTTATAGATTTATAGTTAACCACTTTCAAAAGGGTGGAGGTTGGGGAAAGTGGTCGGTGGGATGCACGACGAGTTGGGTCCACGTCCCGCATCCTGGTAACGCACAAAATGTGTGGCTGAAACTCGTCATAAAACTTTATTGTAACAAAAAGTACTTCCACTTTACTTCCACTAGTATACTCAGGAACTCCCTTCCTGCGTCTGTATCTACGTCTTCCTATGAATTAAATACTTTCAAAGAGAGAAGTATCAACTATTAAGACACCATTCGAGCTCATTTGGCAGTATTTTGGTTCTCCCACCTTATTTGTTACTTCTCCTGTCTGCATGGAACTGAAACAGGCTTTTTTTGGGGGGGAATCCTCTTGGTGAGAACGTTTGACGTAAAACATCCGCATCCGCACTGCATCCGCGAGGATGTCATATTTTGATATCCGCATCCGCATTTGCATCCGCATTTTAGTAGAGACTGATATCCGCATTCACATTTGCATCCGCAAAATGACATCCGCATATACATCCGCATCCCCGGATGTCTGAAATTCGACATCCGATACATCTCTAATATATATATATATATATATATATATATATATATATATATATATATATATATATATATATATATATATATATATATATATATATATATATATATATATATATATATATATATATATATATATATATATATATATATATATATATATATATATATCTATATATATATACCATCATTAGCTTATAACACCTTTAGGCACTGATCATATTTGCATTTTATGTAGTCTGTGATGCAGGCAGGATATTCATTAGCACCTAATTAGACTCATGCTGCTCTCCAGTGCTCTCTGATGAACTCACAATCAAAGATGTAGTATACCTATAGGGTAGCAATGAGTAATCTTAGATCACTTGGTAAAGTGTTCACCTAAGTCCGACCCAAGCTGGCAACATAAACCTAAGCGTGTTTGCAAGCTGAGTGTTTAGAATATTGGCATAATAATAAAAGATGCAGAAAACTGGATTCCACTACTTTATTGAATATATGAATAATTATATACTGAATTTGTAATGGAGCTAAGATAAAAAAAGCTATGTTTTCAGCGGTCATACCATGATCTCATGAAAATAATTAGGTTGACATATATAATTAATTACTACGTATTTTGGTATGATGACCATTGCACGTTAATACCATAGCTTTGCGAGCATTGAGTAATCTTAGGTCACTTGGTAAAGTGTTCACATAAGTCCGACCCAAACTGACAACATAAACCTAAGCATGTTTGCAAGCTGAGTGCTTAGAATATTGGCATAATAATAAAAGATGCTGAAAACTAGATTCCACTAATAGAGTAATTATATACTGAATTTGTAATGGAGCCAAGATAAAAAGGTATGTTTTTCAGTGGTCATACCATGATCTCATGAAAATAAATAGGTTGATTATATAATTAATTACTTCGTATTTTGTTATGATGACTATTGCACATTAATACCATAGCTTTGAATCCAATGATGAATATCTTCAAGCAAGACACAAATAGCAACAGATTGGTCACCAATTCACTCAGTAAACACAATACTCCAGAAAAGTATACACTGAATTCACAATAAAGTTGTTTTTCCACTTGGAACTTTGTAAACAGAAACCAAGTAAACTCGTTTTACTTCACTCATAAGTCATGATGTTCGCGATGTGGTCACCTCGACATTTCGTTCCTCCTCCCTCACACTGGCAGACGTCTCTAACAAGCTTTCTTACCACCATTATCTCAATATGAATAACCGGCAGCAATAATTATAAATCATATTCTAAATGACATTTTAATGCAATTTTAGTGTCATCTTTTTCATTTGCATGTGTGTACCTTTCTGCTACATATAAAAGTTTTTTTCCCATGTTTTGTTTTCCTTAACTCGAATATTTCACATTTTAATCAATAACAAAGGCATCAAACACTAATTGTATGTTCAAGCTATGTTTATTTTTTTTCTGTTGACATAAACTACATCGTTTTCCTTTGGTGCCATTATTTTCACATGGGTACAGTCTATCACTCCCACAACACCGGCAAGTTGGTAGAATTCTGCTTGCTTTACACGGATCTCCACCCTATCAAGGGGAGACTGGATAAACCTCCCGACTACCTACGGGTCACTGAGGGCGGCCAGAGTTTCCACAATCACCCTGCTTACACTACTCTGGCTTACCCCAAACTCATCACTTGAACACTGCAGCATTTTTCCTGTAGCCAAGTACCTTTAAGTCAAAATCACTTTCAACCCCGGGGTGCGGGAATGCTCCCTTTGAACTGGATCTTGTAGCTCTCTTCTCACCAAATCAGTCACATACTCCATTCCTGCACGGTCTAATATGTATGTCTTGACAAGTTCACCATCGTTATACAGTTCCAAAGCGCCCTATCAAACTCTAAATTGCGGAGGCGGGCTGGACGAGGAAGTCCGGGGGCCATGTTGATATGGGTCTGGGTCTGGGTTTCACTATTAACTTTACTATTAACCTCGCCAGCACTCTCAAGTTAATACCAAAGTTAAGAGTAGGTATTAGGCTAATAGTTGTTGAGGATACACTTTGAGAGTGAAGTTAATACCAAAGTCGAAAGTTAATACCAAGTTTAGTATTAATAGTTGTCGAGGATACGGCCCTGATCTCTAAGTGGGAAGAAGTCGACAAACTTTGTGTAGAAGTCGACAAACGTGCAAATGTACCTGTAGCCTTCATCACTAACAGCCATTGGACCTGGATAGTTTAATAAAGCAGGAAACAAAAAATACATCATGCAAAGCCATCAAAACCCAACATAACCAATTACATCAGCTGGTGCAGACACTAGGTAAAGCTAGATAAATCACCCATGCTAGATCAAATTATACAGGCAAAGAGAAAGTGCATTATAACCCAGAAGAGAGAGAGAGAGAGAGAGAGAGAGAGAGAGAGAGAGAGAGAGAGAGAGAGAGAGAGAGAGAGAGAGAGAGAGAGAGAGAGAGAGAGAGAGAGAGAGAGAGAGAGAGAGAGAGAGAGAATTATTGTGTTCCATGAACAACAATGAGAGCTAACTACCATGCATTATAAAGCATTGTTCTTTTCATATTTACAATTATCATAAAGTAAACCCAAAAGAGTAAGACGGCTGGCATTTGAGGTAGCTCACATATGTACAAAGTTTTAAGCAAGGCATTTGACAGAGTTAAAAAAAAAGGCAGATG
>NW_026111609.1:268843-273843 GCF_024679095.1 Eriocheir sinensis
AGAGTCAGTTAAGAAGGCTAGGAGATCACCAGTAGAACGCCCCTTGCGGAACCCATACTGGCGATCAGATAGAAGGTCAGAAGTGGAAAGGTGCTTATGAATCTTCCGGTTAAGGATTGATTCAAAAGCTTTAGATAGACAAGAAAGTAAAGCAATAGGACGGTAGTTTGAGGGATTGGAGCGGTCACCCTTCTTAGGTACAGGCTGTATGAAGGCATACTTCCAGCAAGAAGGAAAGGTAGATGTTGACAGGCAGAGGCGAAAGAGTTTGACCAGGCATGGTGACAGCACGGAGGCACAGTTTTTAAGGACAATAGGAGGCACTCCATCAGGTCCATAAGCCTTCTGAGGATTGAGGCCAGAGAGGGCATAGAAAACATCATTTTGAAGAATCTTTATAACAGGCATAAAGGAGTCAGAGGTGGGATGAGTAGGAGGAATATGCCCAGAATCGTCCAGAGTGGAGTTATTAGAAAAAGTTTGAGAGAAGAGTTCAGCCTTAGAGATAGATGAGACGGCAGTGTTGCCGTCAGGACTGAGGAGTGGAGGGAAAGATGAAAAAGTGAAGTTGGAGGAGATGTTTTTGGCTAGATGCCAGAAGTCACGGGAAGAGTTAGAGAAAGCAAGGTTTTGACATTTTCTATTAATGAAAGAATTTTTGGTTAGTCGGAGAATAGATTTGGCACGATTTCGGGCAGAAATGTAAAGTTCATAATTAGCATTAGTTTGAAGGCTCTGGTACCTTTTGTGAGCTACCTCTCTATCATTGACAACACGAGAACAAGCATGATTAAACCAAGGCTTTTTAGCGTGAGGAGTAGAGAAAGAACGAGGAATGTGTGCCTCCATTCCAGAGACAATCACCTCTGTGATGCGCTGAGCACACACAGAGGGGTCTCTATCCTGGAAGCAATAATCATTCCACGGGAAATCGGAAAAGTACATCCTCAGGTCGTCCCACCGAGCTGAAGCAAAATGCCAGAAGCATCGCCTCTTTGGTGGGTCCAGAGGGTGTACAGGAGCGATAGGACAGGATGCAGAAATAAGATTGTGATCGGAGGAGCCCAACGGAGAGAACAGTTTGACAGAATAAGCAGAAGGGTTTGAGGTAAGGAAGAGGTCTAGAATGTTGGGCCGATCTCCAAGACGGTCGGGAATACGTGTAGGGTGCTGGACCAACTGCTCTAGGTCGTTGAGGATAGCAAAGTTGTAGGCTTGTTCACCAGGATGGTCAGTGAAAGAGGGTGAAAGCCAAAGCTGGTGGTGAACATTGAAATCTCCTAGGATGGAGATTTCAGCGAAGGGAGAGTGGGTCAAGATGTGCTTCACTTTAAAATTCAAATAGTCAAAGAATTTTACATAGTTGGTAGAGTTAGGTGAGAGATAAACAGCACAGATGTATTTAGTAATAGAATGACAGTGAAGTCTTAACCAGATGGTGGAAAATTCAGAAGAGTCAAGGTCGTGGGCACGAGAGCAAGTGATGTCGTTGCGCACGTAGGCGCAACATCCAGCTTTGGATTGAAATTTAGGATAGAGACAGTAGGAGGGAACAGAGTAGAGATTGCTGTCAGTAGCCTCAGAAACCTGTGTTTCGGTAAGGAAGAGAAGGTGAGGTTTAGAGGAGGAGAGATGATGTTCCACAGAATGAAAATTAGAGCGAAGACCGCGAATGTTGCAGAAATTGAGAAGAAAGAGGTTCGAGGAGTTATCAAGACACCTCTCGGGTCGGCAGCCAGAAGGGGAGTCCTCCCTGGGGGAATTTGTGGTCCCCCCCCCAGTCGGGGACTCCGAGGCTTGGTGTATGTGCGCCATTTTGAAATTTTAATTTTGGGAAAAGGGGTATATGTTGTGTGAATGCAGTATGGTGTGGATAGAGAGAGGATCTGTCTTTAGAGAGCATGCTGAACTACTCTCCGGTGTTGGTGAGACAATAGGGAAACGGTTAGTGAGGACATGGGAAGGGTCTTTGGAGGGCTTCAGCTCCCTTCTCACCTCCCATATATACCTCACCGGGAGTGGCTTGCGCCCGCTCGGTAGGTGTCTTCCTACCTACTCCAGCCAAATTGAAGCACATTAAATATATACTATCGCAGCGAACTTATATCTCAATTTGAAGTCTTTCCTAGTGCCATCCCATGACTGAAGGATCGTATTTTCAATTAAGTAGCATCGTCAGACATTAAAATTAAAGCACATTAAATATACACTTTGTGTAGCGTAGCTATTTCTAAAATTGAAGATATGACTAGGGACATCTCATGAGTGCGTCATAGTATTTTCAATGAATTAACTGTTCTTGGTCTTTTTTTCACTCCTATAAAGAGCCCGTGAGCGTCCTTAGATCCTACCGTCGTGGGCCAAACAGTATAAAAAAAGACTATTATCATACATCACCATCCTAGTTATCATAAAGAGGCTTCAAAAGACACTCTTTTACTAATAAGGAAGCTGTTTAGGATTCTTCTTGGTTGTTATTGACTCGCTAGCTGCTCCAAGGAACGTTCCTCCACCCCACCGCCGTCGTGGGCCAAACAGGGAGAGAAAAGGACTATCATCGTACATCACCCCCTCAGAGGGTGCTCTAGGGACGGTCCTATATTAACCCAGTTTCATTTTCAGACAGGCTAATTTTACCCCAGTGGGTTTTTTTTTTTTTTTTGGGGGGGTTGCCTTCATTGGAGACTGGTAACGTCATTTCTCACCACTGGCATCATAATGCCATGTTTCTCAAAGGCAGAAAGTGCTCTATTTTACCCTGGTTTTCTCATGTTCCCAGTCCCCATAGGGCCCATGTTATAAATTGGTGATCCAGGACCGCCCGAGGTGAGATTACTTACCAAGTGAGCCTAGACTAAATATCGCGAGACAGGTTAGTTTTACCCTACTGTTGGCAGTTGTGTCGTTGATACAGCAGTCCTGCTCAGTACGAGAGGAACGGCAGGTCCGGACATATGGTTCCGCTCTTGGTCGATCGGCCAGTGGAGCGAGGCTACGTCCGTGGGATTATGCCTGAAAGCCTCTAAGGCAGAATCCCGGCTGGATGACCAACGATACCGCGTACGGCCTGCATCGGGATGGTCACCATTGAATTTTCGCGAGATTCGCTTCCCGCTCGTTCGCGGGCGGGGCTAGAAGATGGACCCGTGCAGAGGGAACTCGAGAGTGCCTCGACAAACAGGTTCAGGCTCTCCCCTCCCTAGTAGAGAACACCCAGATGCTGATGTGCCGTACCGAATCGTTCGCAGACGACTTACATACCGGTCAGGGTGTTGTTGGCGGCAGAGCAGCATCCTCACTGCGATCCGTTAAGACTTCTCCCTAACAAGGCTGGAGGTTTCGTCACGCAACCTGATGGCGAAATCCTCCGGACACGAGCCTTGAATTTGCTAGTTTCTCCGCGGAGATCGATCGATCCTTAGACCAACGAGGAGGCGCCTGCCTCAGCCTCGTATGGTTGTGCTGCGTCATTTATTAAGTCGTGTGCTGGCTACTACGACAAGCTGGATATGTTCCCTGCAAGTGGTGGAAGAATTTTCCCAAGACTTTGGAAATTGTAGCACAAGTCGAAACGCTGGCCCTTCGTACGACATATAATTTGCTGTGGGGAGGGTAAACTTAGCTTGCTCTTGAGCACTGGAGGGGGCCCTCGGTCATGAATCGTGTGGCGGGTAAACAGCGAGGGTAACGCGCCAGCACCTGATGGCGCGTTTTGCCTCTTGAGCGCTGGCCGAGGCAGTCACTGATCGGTAAACGGCGGGAGTAACGGACTCAGGCCTCGCGAGCGCTGGCCGAGGCCAGCGGGTAATCGGCGGGGGTAGGTCGCTCGCCCTTAACCCATTTGGTGCCAACCATATTAATAATTAACTGAGCATCTTACCTCTTCCCATTTGATAATTTGGGATGCTCTCGAGGTCATAAATGCTCCAAACTTGTATAAATATGAATTAGTTTGCCAGATATGACATGTTCCCAAATGGGAACATTGGCAGAATCCCATGATAACAGCCATGAAATAAAGAATGCCAAAGTAATAGGTTTATAGCATTTACTGTTCCTTTTCCATACAGAAAGTAATTGAACCTAAATTACATTTCTTGAAATGCTATAAACACAACTAAAAAAAATTTTGAAGACCATTTTTTTTTTCTGAAAGAAATAGGTATATTGATAATATTTTACCCTTTCTACTGTGATAAAACACCTATGCTTCAAGATAACTTTTCAAGCATCACGAGGAAGAAGTTGCTCAGCATCTTGGCCTTCAGTGCAGTTTTCAAAGAGGTTATCATCAATATTCTCTTCATCTGTGAGAGCTTGGTCTTCTTCTGGGGGAAGAATACTGATTGCTTCTCCATCCTCTTGCAGAACTAAGACCAAAGCCTTAGCAAGACTGAGCAACTTGGGCATCTCCTGTAAAATAAATGTATATATATTGTATGAGACTGATGGAAAATATATATGTATAATAATATAAAATTATACATACACAGTATACAGTATCTAATTATTATTTACAAAATACCTAATAGAAGAAAATAGGCTAGCTTCATTACTCAGTACAGAAGGAATGCTTCATTTTTTTTAGATGAATATGTACAATACTATGATTGTGTCTGTAGATCTGGCCATTGTTCCCATTTGGGAACAATTAGTTTCTGTCAATAATATATCTAACTAAAGAACATATAATTACTGTTGGTCATATTCAGTAATAGATGGCATATTTATCAGTAATTTTCTACGTATATTAGAGAACTGCACTCAATATTACTTACCAATATCAATAAGTATTACAGAGCTCCGAGATAGGTGTGAAATCAGCGAAGTTCAGCAAACACAGAGGCAGCCTGACAGGTTGATGCGTGATGACTGGTGCAAAGTGAACCTGTTCAAACATGAGAAGGAATGCTGCTATCCCCCAACAAGCACGTTTCATTGCCAATAATATCACATTAATGTGTGTTCCCAAATGGGAACATTGGCAGTTAATGGGTTTT
>NW_026111609.1:278843-315818 GCF_024679095.1 Eriocheir sinensis
TAAGAAATATATATTATTGTGATAAAGTATTCCTTGTAGAGCTTTCATAATTTGTTGATTATTCATTATGCTCTAGTGTCGCAAGACACGTGCCTCTCCGAGTTGATTAACAACACTCCCTTTGTATCCCCACAACAGATAATTACTAAATTTTCATCCAAGCCTTTTTTAAGCTGAAGACTTATGCGTAAGTTTCCACTGTGTTCAAGAGGCACTGTGCCTCGTATGTCTTCCGGTAACAAACTAAAAACAAACACTGTCCTTCCTTTCCTAAAGCTATCGTAATCAAACAAAGTGTAATTTTCTACTCCTAAACTATCTAAAATATCATAATAAACTCTCGTACACTCGTGGGGAAAAGAAACCGTATTTTTATACATATTCATACCATTGACAAAGACTGTTAGTTCAGACAAATTAGCATTCTTGAAATACAAGCCATTTTTATTATATACACCCGAAAAGGCCCCCATGTCAGCCATAACGATATATAAACGCTCTGGAATGACATTTCCCCACGGTTGGTCACAGACAATACTTGTCTGCTGTTTGCCGAGAACCAGATATTTATATAACGTCTTGTTAAATATTGTACGCGTTATTTTTTCTGTCTCTAATTCTTTATTTAATGCAAGCAATGCTGACGGATAGGGTTGGAGTCTGGTAACCCAAAGTTTAGCAAAATCAATATGGGCACGCACAGCACTCCCATCGCCGTCAGTGTTCAAATACCAAGCTTCGTTAGCTAACTCAAGCCTTATTCTCAATGGGATGTCGTCGCATAAATACTGATCACAAGAAGTAATGTCCGACATTAATGGGAAGGTGAGATGACGACCGTGATCTTTGATATCTTTTAAATGTCTCTTTTATTTGCTTCCAAGGCTAGTGAAGTATGCGGCGTCATAGGTTTCAGCTACGCCTGCTCCACCCAACCTGTTATCTTTGAGGAGGTTTCCTATTTCTCCGAATGATTTGAGTTTTAACGTGGAGAAGGTGGTGAGCATTTTTAGGAATGACCAGTAATTAAAGTATGGGTTACTTTCAACCATTTAATCGCCTACATACACCTGAATTGATTTGAACATGGTATTAGCAGTGCCATTGCAGAATTCGACATTGACAGCCTCCTCGACTTTTGTTTGTCCATCAGCTTGAGTGACACTAATTTCAACTCAAGAATTAATTTAGCAAGATCGATAAATGCCCCCTTCACCCCCGGCACGCGGAACTCTAGGTACTTATCTTTTAACCGGGCGTGGCTGGAGAAATTTACAGGTAAAATGTCGACAAGAGTTTTAGACCCAATAGAGCTCTCAACCTGGCGTTGTCTGTTGATTCTTGGGAATTCGTCAACCACACTGAGCGCATAATCAGAAATCGGAACGGAGGGAGCGGCGGAGGCCATGCTGTTGTCGCTTTCGTCGCCCGCTATATACTAATGGAGACACTGGTCGCGGGAGCGGGCGACGTGTTAACTTGATAAGAGACCACTCGCTAAAAAAAAATGGCAAGCCCACGCGCGCGCGCAGGTCAGAATGTTTCCACCCCCCTTTTTTTTTCATGAGTGTCCACCTCACCTCCACATTACTAAATTATATCAAACACATCTCTGTTCTTTCTCTTGCAACCACTTTTCCTTTTATTTTTTATTTCTTCTTGTTTCGCGAAGTAACTTCTTTTTTTTCCTCCTTTAATAATTCTAGCACCTACGTCACTTAAGGCTTCAATACCTCTTTTCTTTAAAGCGCCTCTCACACTTCTTTGTCCACTGCTCACATCCTGGATAACATCTTGAGTAAACTTAAGCGCTGAGGGCTTAACGGTTCTGAATAGAAAGGGCATTACACTCTTGGCTAGGTTTGCGAGCGTACTAAAAATACCACCACCTCTTTGATGTAGTCTTGCAGGATGGGCGAAATGCACAATTCGAATATTGCCAAAACCACCCCCCACCTGATGTGGAAAGCTACTCAAAAGACTTGAAAATTCACCCTCCGTAGGCGGAAGAAACACTGTTCGCGACGATGACTGCATGACCACTAGTTAAAAAAAATATAAAACGTCATTTTTATAGTTACACAGTGGTTTGTGTCTGTCGCCCATCCCCGGCAGTTGGGGCTTTCGTGGGGAGATTCTTCGTCCCCTCTTCCTGCCCCAAGAGCATTACCTTAACGTTATTCAAATCTAGTTGGTGGGCACAAGATCTTAGCTTCTTCAAGTAGGCCACGTTCCATTCATGATCCATCTTTCCCCTTCGTCCTACGCCGGTAGGAAAAATGACTTTTCGAATGTTTTTTTTTCTGCTTTACATAATCACCTAGCTCACTGAGGCAACATTTAAAATTATCGCGTCTGCTTTGCTTGGTGTCCGACATTAAACCGTTCACATAATGCATATCTCTGCTGGTTTCAATAAAATATCTTGACACGTCATTATATTCTACAGAATCACCCTGACAAAATTGCGTCACCATACCCACCACAATGGGATAATTTGATTCCGCGGGTGGTTCCTTCACTACCAACGACCCCACATTCGGTCTGTCACTCCAAACGACTCTGTTCAAATTATAAAGTTGTTTCCGATTTTCTAAGAGATTAGCATAGCCATACACTTCAGCCAAGTCCTTGGCTATACCGCTAAGTTTAAAACTGCTGGCGTTGATGGTGGCTACTAAACACACAATGTCGTCAATGAACTGGCGATCGGTCATTCGCCCCTTCACAGGAATGATGTGATACTCTGACATGTTTATAGAAAAAATATATATTAATTATCGCTCTTACGCCTAGTGTCTCCCTGTCCCGCGAGGTCATAAATTATAAGTGTCTATATCCCACCCTAAAACAAAATCCTTTTTATACGCGATAATTCTCCCACGTCATACCCGGCATCCGCGCGGGGGCGGAGAAAGAGGGCGTGGGGCGTGGCTTTGCCCGAATTGGGGCACTTCTCCTTCCTCCCCCACCACCTCCTCCTCCAAACAGTTGCTTCCTTGCCTTATTATTGCGTATAAATGAGGGATTTAAGTTTGTGTTGTGGAAAAGCATTTTAATAAATGGTATATCACCAGCTTTGAAACCTAACTTGCTGTTGACGTCACTTAAGGTTTGCAATATATCAATGACGTTAAAATTATTAATGGGACTCAAAAGATTGCCGTTTGTACCCCATGTAATTCCTGGAGTATGTTTCATGAGAGCTAAGAAAGCTTTGGCATAATCCCTTTGAGTTGCTTTCATTCTAACATCAATCCTGTTATCTATGGGCGGATTCGAATCGATAGTATTTGTGGGGAACGTCGAGCGAGGACCTATGGCCGCTATATAGATGGCGGGTGGTTGTTTTGGGTTAATACATCTTGCAGCGCACGTCTCTTTATATTTTTTAATGCAGTTGACGCCTTGACCGTCGAACCCGACAACGGTTTCCGCACTCTCTTTTCTTTTTTTTCCTCGTCCGTCTCTCTGTTTCGTTTTATGTTACGGCTCCCCGTAGAAGACTTGAGTAAAATTGTTCTGCTGTTGATTTCGGGATGAGACAATATTCCTTCATTTTGTTAAAAGACCAGTTATGACACTAGCTGCCAGAGGTAACAGCACAGAGAGCATAGCACCGCCCCGCTGTGTTCCTTATGTGTTTTTTTATATTTGTTCAGGGATTTCACAATCTTTGTATTTCGCATAAGATTAGTTTTTAGGAAATTTAGAAACACTTCTGACAAGCAATCTATATGTTTCTTGTTCAACACCGCAATTACTTTTTTCCGCTTGTCGGGGGAGAGTTTAGCCAACAACAAAACAAGATCCTTGTGAACAAAGGCGAGGGGAGGTGCTTTTTTTTTTTCTTCTTGTTGGTGAATTCGAGGTCAATAGGAAATATCTTGAGCGTCTATCCAACAGTCTTGACTCGGATCATAACCCAACCAAGATACAAAATATTGTTTGCGACCGTTCACCACTCTCGATTTTTTTATGATGATGGGGAAATGTCCGGTAGCTGAACTTTGATAAGCTCCTCTTTGTAAAACAAGCCTTGGATGGGTTGATTGGATAAATCTTGCAAGGTATAACCCAATGGGGATTGTCGATAATCCACGCTTGCAATTTTAAATATTTCTTCTGTGTTTTGGATATGAAAGCCTCGGTTAAATTTAGAAGCTTTATCCGCGCCCACGAGTCGAACGTGGTCCCCGATGTTCAGCACACGACTGGCTTTACCTTGACGCTTTTCTCTGTTTTTATAATTATGCATTTTCTTAAACTGACGAATGATTCCTCGCGGGTCCTTCATGGCATGTACTTCGGCTGGGGTTTTTCCTAGACGTGCGTGAGGCGTACGGTTATAGCTCTCGAGTACCTTCTGCAAGATGGAAATATACTCGAGTTTATTGTGAGCCGTCATATACCTATATATTCGACCTTTCAGAGTTCTGATAAATCGCTCAGCAAGGCTGCTTTTTATCTCTTGGGAGTAAACGCTGTACATTTTTTTGTCTTTACTTTGTAAATAGGTTTGAAGTGGACGATTATAGAACTCTTTACCTCGGTCAACACAGAGCCTAGAGACCCCACTGAAAGCGGCGTCTTCCTCTAGCAATGTCTTCATTGCCATTACCATCGACTTTGCATCTTTACGTTTAAGAGGCAGGGCTTTGGCGTACCTTGAAAATGCATCAACGCAGACTAAGATGTAATTATGACCTCCATTAAAGCGGAACAATTCTTTCATGTCTGCGAAATCTGCTGCTATGATAAATCGCGGTTTGGGACGGAGAATAGCGCGTCGCTTAAACTTATGGGGTTGTATCTTATGTAATGTGTGTGTTCTGCAACCTTCCATAAACTGTTCAGCATCGCGCATAGAAACGTCGGGTTCAATGGCTCTCGCTGCTAAAATTAAAGGCCTCACTCCACTTAAGCCTCCAGGTACTTGAGGGTCTTCATAAAGTGACTTTAAAAGCCGGGTCTTGGACGGGGCTAGCATATCGCTCACTCTCTCCACGAGTACACAACCTCACAGGAGCCGTCGTTCGCTATATTTGATCTCAGCGGTAGGACCTCGGGGGTAGTAATACACACATCAGCCAGCAGATAGCCGTAAGGTTTTCCCGCAACAGCTCGCTTGTAGATACTGAGAAATGCCTTGGCTCTGTCACGACCATATAATTGACGACCTAGAAGTTCAATTTGACCAAGATCTCTTTGTTTAAGCAAAACGAAATGAGTGCAATTGAGGGATATGCTTCGCGCATACTTTCCCTGCATAAATAAGTTCTGAGAAATGAGTATGGAGCTAAGGCCAAGATGTCTGCCTTTAATAAAAACATTGACGACGCTTTCATCATTGGCAGCGCGTAAAAAGTTATCGTCATATACTACTAACATAGATTTATTTTTCTGACAGAGATCAATTTCCCGTTCTGGGTCTATAATGTCCTTACTAAGTACTACTTTATTTTGCAGCTCTGGCAAGTCTTGAATGGGATGATGTGTTGCACCGCAAATAAGAACTCGATAGAATTTGTCACAATATTTCCGCACAAGTCGCGTCACTAGCTGTGTTTTCCCAGATCCTGACGCACCGGCCACAAATATCCTCCCTCCTCGCTCGCGCGGAAATAAATCGATAAGGTCTTCCCCATAACACTCTTCCATAGCCAAAGTCTCGCGATGAGTGAGCGTTTTTTTTGCTGGCCCACTGATTTTAAAAGAGAGGGTGGGTGGGTTTAATGCGCAAGACGATCGTTGCGGATCTATTTTCTTCAAAGTATATTTTTCGTCCATACTGATCCGTCACCACTACCGCCACTGAATCTAAAGCATTTTTCGCCAACTTTTTATACAGAGGTCTTTGCACTGAGTAATAATTGTTACTCCCACCGTAAGGGAGAGTGGCTAAAATGTTCACAGTTTGGCTAGCAAATCGCGTGGGCTGGATTATGTCGCAATAGAGGTGGAAATAGTCTACGTCGGCGTTGGGAAATCGGCATTTACCTGGCGAAGTGAGTAATGTGACTCCTCATCCGTGACGAATATATCATAGTAATGATTAGGAATAAATCCAAGAATAGCCGCCGATCTGGGCTTAAATAACAAACTTATTTTGCAATAATTTAGATTATCGCAGCCATCTATAGAGCGTTTGTGGTAGCATACAACATTTTTGGTCCAACTCAGTATTCCGCGTTCTCCATCAAAATAATCATTATAATTTGTAAACCCAAACACTCCATTTAAAATAGCTTGCCAGTATGTATTAAGGTCAGCCACAATTGCGCTTATTTGCTTGCTCGTTATATTTTTCGAGGGAGACAGCGAGTACCGTAACTGTTTTCCTGAGGTGTCATTGAGGGTTTCTGTGTAAACTTCCACTATGGCTTCTTTGTCTTCTCGATGGAGGGTGTATACTTCTCTAGGAATAAAAGTACCGTGTAAGGCAACCTGATAATCTCGGTCGGGGTGTAAATTTAACGGTATGATTTCATTTTTAAATGAACCCGGCACGTTGTCGGGATAAAGATCGCGGCTGCCTAGGCTACTAAGGTATATTATATGTTCGTCCGCGCTCGTCATGTTTGCGATAAAGACTGAGCTTGTTATGGTTTAGGCTTTAGCTTTTAAGTAACAGATCAATGATTGATTTTAGCGCGAGCTCTGTCGCCGTTACAGCCACTCGCGTGAGCTCCTTTGCCTGAAACCCAGCCCGGTGGTGGAGGGAATCTCCATGCCATTCTCGGGGGTGGGGAGGGCGAGGATAAAGGCGACCGTGGAGATGATGTTGACGCTGCTGGTAGCTGGCGCGATAGGAAGACATTGGTTTCTCTCCTTTTTCTTTTGTTTGATCGATTAATGTTCTCTACGTTGTATTTCCTATATCTTTTTATCCATAGATTACACGCCACTGGTCTAGTTCCATGACTATACACGCCCTCATCACCACTTTCACTTTCACTTAAAGTATCCCCGACAACATTATGAGTAGTAGTAGTAGTAGTAGTAGCAGTAGTAGTAGTAGTAGTACTAGCAGTGGTAGCAGTAGTGGCGCAACTGGTAGAAGCAGCTTGAGATGTCCTCCGCATTTGACGCAGATTCTCAGGTAAATCAGGGTGGCCATAAGCTCTCGTAAAAACACGAAAAGGATTACCCGGCATGCTGTTATCAGAGAGCAGATGCACTCTTTTGTTGTCTAATGCACTTAAAGTTGCCTTCTCAATGGAGGTAATGCATACCTGACCTTTCAGGGTGCGGATGCTATAGAGGCGTGCCTTATCCACCCCCACCCCTTGCAGTACCTGTCTGTATTTTTCATGATTATAGTTTCTCAAACTATAGTGAGGTACGCCTTTAGCTTTTTTTTTATTTTTGCATCCTCGCCGCTTGAGGGATCATGCAATTTGATAGAGTACATCCTAGGTTTCAGGATAGAAGCACTTCCTTTATATGGGCTGCGCCCACTTCTGACTTGACATACCCTGCTTGACCTTTCTTGGAAGTGTCATAGGCGGGGTGGGTGGTGGGGTAACTAAAGTTACTAAAATCCATTATGGATTTTATGAGTGGAAGCGAATAAAATTCACTAATGTCTTGGAAGTTAGAGATGTAAATGGCGGCCGAATCTGTGTCGCCGACATTCTCTGCGCCACAGGCTTTTCGAATTGTGTGGTAATAGAAGTCGTACATTTCAACCTTAGAAAGCTCCAAAATCTGGTAACCAATGTAATTTGGTTGGTTGATGCAAATGTTCTTCCTTCCTCGAACAACAAGGACTCTGTCGTTACTAAGAGGTATGAGTCTCTTGAATAATGGGTCTCGTAACCTGCGCCGTAGTGCTGACTTGGAGGTTACAATGTCTGTATTTATGCTATATTTGACTGGATCCATAAGGGTTCGACCAAATATACTATTTGAAATGACTTTATAGGCTTTCTGTAGGATTTTACTGCTGGCCTCGCGTCGTGCTTTGATGTTACCCTCCATAAACTCTTTAAGAAATGTGGATTGGGTAAACTGATAGATATCGCGGATTTCTGCATTTTTACCTCCCATTCCCAAGTAAAACTGCAACATGGGTAGCGTGGTGAGGACACCATTCTGAGCGCAATGCGATCCAACAAGCTTTCGCGTCACCCTAGGGAGTTGCCATCCTGTTTTCGCCATAAATGCCTTGCTGTGTTCAGACAGGTGTTGCTCGCTATCTATGTCCATGTGGTGGATGTGTAAGGGAAACTCATCCGTTGACCTAGCCACATCGGGCTCAATTGGGTGTAAGTCGCAGCGAAACCAGTACCCCACGCTTCCACTCGTCTCCACATTTGCTATGTCATGAGTTCTTAACCACTTCTTTCTTTCTTCTACCGATATTTTTTTTTTCTCTCAGGAAGCGGCCTACACATTACTGTAGGATACAGACTATTCTTATCTAAATAGACAATGTGTGTTGGGGTGTCTCGTTCGGGGTTGAAATCAGGATTATTGTGATGGTTATTTGCAACTGCCTGTGGTTGGACTACTGTAGTAAAACCTCCTCTTACATTGTCTCTTACAAGAGATACAAATCTGGATCGCTCGGCTGTTCTATTTTGGCTTCTGTTGATTTTAAGAAGCTGTCGAAAGCGTATCCGGGGAGAGACAATGTGTTATATCTAATCCATATGTTTCATGCAACACGCTTCGCCATTTCTGTAGAATGTCAGCAAGCAACCCTACATCTACTAGAAGGTATGCGCGCATGTAGTCTTTTAAGGTTTGACAACCCCGGGCATTCCACACTGCTTGCGCGTGGCTGTACTCCTCACTTACGCTGCGGCTTTTAAGCCTGCTATAAAAATCTTCAATGTCTGGAAGTGACTGACGTGCTAATTTGTCAAAATCAGCGACGAACTCGTAAGGAAAACATTGCTTTCCTGTGAGGAGGAGCTCACGCGCTGGTGCGGGGAAATGATTAATAAGCGCTCGAGTGACAGGTAGAGATTCCCCTGAGGCAATATGTTCTGCGCTGAGATGGGCCAGACTGCCTTCAAGAAAGGCTCTCGCGTCGAGAAACTTTATATTGTCCACATCTACCCTCAAAAAACGTAAGCCCGCTTTAGTGATTACGTTAGTTTTCTCCCTATGGAAACTCTGTCGGTCGGCTTCTTTCAGTATCAGGCTCATATCATAAGTCATGTGAAAGGCAAATGTAGGAAGTTGACAGCGGTTACTGACACATAATGTATTGCATCTTCTACATAATGCACCAAGATAGTTTGGGCCAGGTCTGATATGATCGTGATGGCGGTGTTTGTCTTTTGTATTCTGAAATTCTTTCTTACAAATCTGACACGCCGTCTGACGTTTGAAATCAATTACCGCCTCGGGGGTTAGGACCATGCCATATGTTTTCCCTTCCTCTTTAATTTTCCTCCAGGAGGAGGCCAGGTTCTTGAGAAAGTGCGACGGTGCATCTCTCCCGCAGTAATTCTGTTTGCAAACTACAGAGCCCGTTGAATCCAAGATGCAGAAGGCGTACGCCATGGCTCTGTGCTGATTGATAACGTGGCTGTTGGATTCAGAGTCGTCAAGAATAGCCTCAAAATCAAAAAAGGCAGTGTGTGATGGTGGATATGTTTTACCGCTGTCAATGAATTGCAGCACTGCTTTTGAGGTGGGGAATACAAGTTTCTGCTGAATCTGACAACTGACTTCATGTTCCTTAAGTCGGCTTTGTCAAAATATCCAGTCAAGCAGTTTTTGCAATATCTTGAGTAATGATTCAGCGTCTGGCCTTTTAAGCGCCGTTTATGACCTCTCATAAATGCTGGCATGAATTTTGCGAATTTTTTTTATGAGGGCAAAATGTTGCCCATCCAGTAATAATAAAGCAACATATGTCCCACTAGCTGCACCTTTCCGGGTTACATAAATCTCGTGCCTAGTCCCGCCCCAACTATTTCCGCTCTTCCGACGCTTTCTTTGGCGCCCCTCCTCCTCCTCCTCCTCATCATCATCATCATCATCATCATCATCATCATCATCATCGTCATCATCATCATCATCAATGGGGGCTACTGCGTACACATAAATGGAGAGCTTATTCATCCGCTCGATTAGCGCAATATCTTCCCACGCTAGAGGGAAATCTATATCTGGCACAGTCACTAATTTCTTGCATTGTCTCAGTGTTTTTGTTTTGCCAGGAAGGTCCTGAATTTTAGGATATTTTTCCAAAAGAGCGCGAGCCGCGAGACATTGCACGAGACAGCAGCCTTCCTCGCCCGAAGGGTTAAAAATGGTGCGAGCTCCCCGGAAGCCCAATGGTTTATTGACGCGTATGCCTATCGCCGCTCGATGACCTGTTCTACCTAAGATTACTTTAAACATGCTAATTTCCAGTATCATGAAACCTGAGCCTTCTACTTCATTCAAATGTCTTTCCAAACGTTCCGCCATGTACTGGACTACGTTTTCTACAAAACGCGGTACCTCGCCTTGGGTAATGAGCTCTGATGGAAAAAACATATAAAACGGCCTAATATCCTCTTCCTCGCCCAATCTCACAAGTTTGATTCGCATTTCAGCATACGCCTGACTTGGGGGGGAAGATGATCCATGGCTTCTATCTCATCACGTAGTATTTTAATAAATTCTACTCTGTTGTTTCTAAGAAAGCTCTGTGGATCGCTAGCGTCATCTGGAGGTATACTAAACTCTAAATAAAGTAAATCGCCCTCAAAGGCGTATTCCCTTCTGATGACTTCTGCGCGCTGACTCTCAACATTATCTTCATCAGCGGGTGGTGTGTCACTACCAATATTGCTGTCACCAACGCCCCCTTCCTCCTCGCTGGCAGCGGGACACCCACTTCCACCCCCGCTTTGTTGGCTAACCTCATCTTTGCTTGCAACTGGACGGGCGTCTCCACTCCCACGTTGCTGGGCGTCAGCCTCCACCCTCTTTTCCCCCTCCGCCCTTTCTCTGACAGGGGTATATGCGCTAAACCCCCTGTCATCATCATTATCATCATCATCATCATCTTCATCATCATTAATAGCATTGTCGCTACAATCTTCGCCCTCTTCCTCCCCCTCCTCCTCCTCCTCCACCTCCTCCTTCTCTCCGTTCTCCTCCTCCTCTCCGTCCTCCTCCTCCTCTTCCTCCTCCTCTTCGTCCCATTCTCCGCCGCTGCTGATAGTAATGTTTAGAAATTTATCTAGCTCCTCCTTTCTCTTTTCATCGAAACTCAAGCAAACATCCTCTTCCTCCTCCTCCTCCTCCTCCTCCTCCTCCTCCTCCCCCTCCTCCTCCTCCTCCTCGCCACTGTTGATAATAATGCCCATGAGTTTATCTATCTCTTCATCGAAACTCAAACAGTTACCGTCCATATCCTCCTCTCCTTCGCCACTGCTGTTAATAACGTCAATGAGTTTATCTACCTCCTCATTTATCTCTTTTTTGAAACTCAAACAATTATCCTTACTATCGCCATAATCTTCCATCTTCCATTATGCACAAATCACACGGACGTCTCCTCACACCCCTTTCAAACCTCTGCTGCCGCCGCCGTTCGTGAGGGATCGGGGGTAGGGGGCTAAGCAGCGCTCACGCTAGCCCAAACACACACCCATGTTTCACCGGGGGGGCGTCAATGGTCGCTGGAGGGAGGCACGCCCCGGCATGGCGTGAAAGATAGTGGTGGCTCCCCAGCACGGAGCGAAGGGCGCCCTTAACCGATCCCGGCAGGAGGGCGACGCTCGGCGCGTAGCACACCCGTTTGGTCGGTTTGACTGACTGTCGTCCAATTTTCATATATAAAATACGCGCGTGGGAAAATCGGAGGCGTGTATACGCTGCTTAAATCACACCGATAGCGCACGTTCCCCACGCCCTTTTTTCATAGACGAAACGGTTACGTATATACACCACTTTACTCACGCTCGTGTCTCCCTTCGCTTCGATTGTCGCACATGAACTGAAAAGGAGCAAGGGACGGCGTGGCGTGGTTGTCGCCGCTCGGAGGCAATAAATAAGTCGGTCACCAAGCCGAGGCCTTGCTTCCGCTGTCCTACTTTTTTTTTTTTCCCCGTTCTCGCCCCTCACTCTTTCTCTCCTTATAAGTTTATAAACTATACTTTTCAGACTCATTCGTGATAAAATGAGCAACTTTTCAATAAATTTCCCTGGGTGGAGGGAGGGGGGGAATGGTAGCCACAGGCCTCCGCCCAACAAGCCGACGCTCACGTAAGGGGTGGGTATAGAGGGGAGGGGTAGGGGGGAGACATGGTGGCGTGGGGACGCCGGAAAGGCGTAGGGGACCAAGCCGCATGCACACCAGTTTTTTTTCCAGCCCAAACACGCATGTCGTGCTCCAAAACTCGGGCCTTAAGTCCTCCCGGCAGGAGGGTGACGCCCCGGCACGGTACGGATGAACGCCCCTGACCGATCCACCAGCAGGAGGGTGACGCCCAGGTACGGTGGTAGCCACAGGCCTCCGCCCAACGAGCTGACGCTCACGAAAAAGGGGTGGGTATAGAGGGAGACACGGTGGAGTGGGCACGCCGGAAGGTAGTGGGGGTGGGGTGGGGGTTGGGGTTGGGTGGGGATGGGTGGATGGTCAATTTGGGTAGCTTTGACCACTCCCCGGTTGGGTAGTGGGTAGGTCCCCCCCTGCGGCTGACTGGCTGGCTGCCCGGCTGGATGCCCGGCCGGCCGCGCATTTTCGACGTATTAAATTTTCAACGTGATTTCTGGCGCTAATTATTTAGTCCTTTCACTGTCTCCAAAATTTTTGTCCTGTCACTGTCTCCTTCTTACACTACTGCGAACCATTAAGGGCGAGCGAACTACCCCCGCCGATTAACCACGAGCCTCGGGCAGTCAGTTACTCCCGCCGTTTACCCGTCAGTGACTGCCTCGGCAAGCGCTCAAGAGGCAAAGCGAACCATTATTCAGGGAGAGCGACCTACCTCCGCCGATTACCCGCTTGCCTCGTCCAGCACTCACGAGGCAAAGCGAACCATTATTAAGTGCGAGCGAGCTACCCCCGCTGATTACCCGCTTGACTCGTCCAGCGCTCACGAGGCAAAATAGCCATAAGGTGCTGGCGTTTCACCCCCCCCCCCCCCCCAGTTTACCCGCCACACGATTCATGACTGAGGGCTTCGTCCAGCGCTGAAGACGCAAAGTTTACTCGCCACACAACAAATTGTATGACGTATGAAGGGCCAGTGTCTCCTTGACTTGTCCGTTACTCCAGCCGTTTACCCGTCAATCGAGCAGTCGGTGGCTGCCTCGGCCAGCGCTCAGGAGGTAAAGCGAACCATTAAAGGCGGGCGACCTACCCCACGCGATTACCCGCTCTCCTCGGCCAGCGATCGCGAGGCAAAATAGCCATAAGGTGCTGGCGTTTCACCCCCCCCCCACCCCGTTTACCCGCCACACGATTCATGACTGAGGGCCTCTTCCAGCGCTCAAGACGCAAAGATTACCCGCCAAACTCCAAATTGTATGTTGTATGAAGGCAAGAGTTACCTTGACTTGTCCGTTACTCCAGCCGTTTACCCGTCACTTGAGCAGTCTGAGACTTCCTCGGCCAGCGCTCAGGAGACAAAGCGACCCATTAAGGGCGAGCGACCTACCATCGCTGATTACCCGCTGGCCTCGGCTAGCGCTCGTGAGTCCTGAGTCCGTTACTCCCGCCGTTTACCCGTCAGTGACTGCCTCGGCCAGCGCTCGAGAGGCAAAGCGAACCATTAAGGGCGAGAGACCTAACCATGCCTATTACCCACTGGCCTCGGCCAGCGCTCGCGAGGCGTGAATCCGTTACTCTCGCCGTTTACCCGTCAGTTACTGCCTTGACCAGCGCTCAAGAGGCAAAGCGAATCATTATTAAGGGAGAGTGAGCTACCCCCGCTGATTATCCGCTTGCCTCGTTCAGCGCTCACGAGGCAAAACGAATCATTACTAAGTGCGAGCGAGCTACCCCCGCTGATTACCCGCTTGCCTCGTCCAGCGCTCACGATGCAAAACGAGCCATCATGTGCTGGCGCGTTAACCCCCGCCCTCACCCCCCTTCCCGTTTACCCGCCACACGATTCATGACTGAGGGCCTCGTCCAGCGCTCAAGACGCAAAGTTTACCCGCCAAACATCAAATTGTATGTCGTATGAAGGGCCAGTGTCTCCTTGACTTGTCCGTTACTCCAGCCGTTTAAACGTTACTCGAGCAGTCGGTGACTGCCTCGGCCAGCGCTCAGGAGGCAAAGCGACCCATTAAGGGCGAGCGACCTACCCCCGCCAACTACCCGCTGGCCTCGGCCAGCGCTCGCGAGGCCTGAGTTCATTACTCCCGCCGTTTACCCATCAGTTACTGCCTCGACCAGAGCTCAAGAGGCAAAGCGAACCATTAACGGCGATCGACCTACCCCCGCCTATTACCCGCTGGCCTCGGCCAGCGCTCGCAGGGCGTGAGTCCGTTACTCTCGCCGTTTACCCGTCAGTTACTGCCTCGGCCAGCGCTCAGGAGTCAAAGCGAAACATTATTAAGGGAGAGCGACCTACCTCTGCCGATTACGCGCTGCCCTCGTCCAGCACTCAAAAGGCAAAACGAGCAATCAGGTGATGGCGCGTTATTCCCCCCCCCCCCCACACACACCCCTCCCCCCCACCCCCGTTTACCAACCACACGATTCATGACTGAAGGCCTCCTCCAGCGTTCCAGACACAAAGTTTACCCGCCACACACCAAATTGTATTTCGTATAAAGGGCCAGTGTCTCCTTGACATGTCCGTTACTCCAGCCGTTTACCCGTCAGTCGAGCAGTCGGTGACTGCCTCGGCCAGCGCTCAGGAGGCAAAGCGAACCATTAAGGGCGAGCGACCTACCCTCGCCGGTTACCCGTTTGCCTCGGCCAGAGCTCGCGAGGCCTGACTCAGTTACTCCCGTCGTTTACCCGTCAGTGACTGCCACGGCCAGCGCTCAAGAGGCAAAGCGAACAATTAAGGGCGAGCGACCTACCCGCGCTGATTACCCACTGGCCTCGGCAAGCGCTCGCGAAGACTGAGTCCGTTACTCCCGCCGTTTACCGGTCAGTTACTGCCTCGGCCAGCGCTTGAGAGGCAAAGCGAACCATTAGGGACGAGCGACCTACCCCAGCCGATTAACCGCTTGCCTTGGCCAGCGCTCGTGAGGCCTGAGTCCGTTACTCCCTCTGTTTACCCGTCAGTTACTGCCTCGGCCAGCGCTTAAGAGGCAAAGCGAACAATTAAGGGCGAGCGACCTAAACCCACCGATTACCCGCTGTCCTCGGCCAGCGCTCGCGAGACCTGAGTCAGTTACTCCCGCCGTTTACCCGTCAGTGACTGCCACGGCCAGCGCTCAAGAGGCAAAGCGAACCATTAAGGGCAAACGATCTACCCCCGCCGATTACCCGCTGGCCTCGGCCAGCGCTCGCGAGACTTGAGTCCGTTACTCCCGCCGTTTACCCGTCAGTTACTGCCTCGGCCATCGCTTAAGATGCAAAGCGAACCATTAAGGGCGAGCGACCTACCCCCGCCGATTACCCGCTGGCCTCTGCCAGCGCTCGCGGGGCCTTAGTCCGTTACTCCCGCCGTTTACTCGTCAGTGACTGCCTCGGCCAGCGCTCAGGAGGCAAAGCTAACCATTAAGGGCGAGCGACCTACCCCCGCCGATTACGCGCTGGCCTCGACCACCGCTCGCGAGGCTTTAGTCCGTTACTCCCGCCGTTTACCCGTCCGTGACTGCCTCGGCCAGCGCTCAAAAGGCAAAGCGAACCATTAAGGGCGAGCGACCTACCCCCGCCGATTACCCGCTGGCCTCGGCCAGCGTTCGCGAGGCCTTAGTCCGTTACTTCCTCCGTTTACCCGTCAGTGACTGCCTCGGCCAGCGCTCAGGAGGCAAAGCTAACCATTAAAGGCGAGCGACCTATCCCCGCCGATTACTCGCTGGCCTCGGCCAGCGCTCGCGAGACCTGAGTCCGTTACTCCCACCGTTTACCCGTCAGTGACTGCCTCGGCCATCGCTCAAGAGGCAAAGCGAACCATTAAGGCCAAGCGACTTACCCCCGCCGATTACCCGCTGGCCTCGGCCAGCGCTCGCGAGGCCTTAGTCCGTTACTCCCGCCGTTTACCCGTCAGTTACTGCCTCGGCCAGCGGTCAAGAGGCAAAGCGAACCATTATTAAAGGCGACCTACCTGCCGATTACCCGCTTGCCTCGTAAAGCACTCACGAGGCAAAACGAACCATTATTAAGTGCGCAAAGTTTACCATGCACACACCAAATTGTATGTCGTATGAAGGGCGAGTGTCTCCTTGACTTGTCCGTTACCCCAGACGTTTACCCGTCACTCGAGCAGTCGGTGACTGCCTCGGCCAGCGCTCAAGAGGCAAAGCGAACAATTAATGGCGAGCGACCTACCCCCATCGATTACCCGCTGTCCTCGGCGAGCGCTCGCGAGACCTGAGTCCGTTACCCCCGCCGTTTACCCGTCAGTGACTGCCACGGCCAGCGCTCAAGAGGCAAAGCGAACCATTAAGGGCAAACGACCTACCCCCGCCGATTACCCGCTGGCCTCGGCCAGCGCTCGCAAGACTTGAGTCCGTTACTCCCGCCGTTTACCCGTCAGTTACTGCCTCGGCCAGCGCTTAAGAGGCAAAGCGAACAATTAAGGGCGAGCGACCTACCCCCACCGATTACCCGCTGTCCTCGGCCAGCGCTCGCGAGACCTGAGTCAGTTACTCCCGCCGTTTACCCGTCAGTGACTGCCACGGCCAGCGCTCAAGAGGCAAAGCGAACCATTAAGGGCAAACGATCTACCCCCGCCGATTACCCGCTGGCCTCGGCCAGCGCTCGCGAGATTTGAGTCCGTTACTCCCGCCGTTTACCCGTCAGTTACTGCCTCGGCCATCGCTTAAGATGCAAAGCGAACCATTAAGGGCGAGCGACCTACCCCCGCCGATTACCCGCTGGCCTCTGCCAGCGCTCGCGGGGCCTTAGTCCGTTACTCCCGCCGTTTACTCGTCAGTGACTGCCTCGGCCAGCGCTCAGGAGGCAAAGCTAACCATTAAGGGCGAGCGACCTACCCCCGCCGATTACGCGCTGGCCTCGACCACCGCTCGCGAGGCTTTAGTCCGTTACTCCCGCCGTTTACCCGTCCGTGACTGCCTCGGCCAGCGCTCAAAAGGCAAAGCGAACCATTAAGGGCGAGCGACCTACCCCCGCCGATTACCCGCTGGCCTCGGCCAGCGTTCGCGAGGCCTTAGTCCGTTACTTCCTCCGTTTACCCGTCAGTGACTGCCTCGGCCAGCGCTCAGGAGGCAAAGCTAACCATTAAAGGCGAGCGACCTATCCCCGCCGATTACTCGCTGGCCTCGGCCAGCGCTCGCGAGACCTGAGTCCGTTACTCCCACCGTTTACCCGTCAGTGACTGCCTCGGCCATCGCTCAAGAGGCAAAGCGAACCATTAAGGGCAAGCGACTTACCCCCGCCGATTACCCGCTGGCCTCGGCCAGCGCTCGCGAGGCCTTAGTCCGTTACTCCCGCCGTTTACCCGTCAGTTACTGCCTCGGCCAGCGGTCAAGAGGCAAAGCGAACCATTATTAAAGGAGAGCGACCTACCTCCGCCGATTACCCGCTTGCCTCGTAAAGCACTCACGAGGCAAAACGAACCATTATTAAGTGCGCAAAGTTTACCATGCACACACCAAATTGTATGTCGTATGAAGGGCGAGTGTCTCCTTGACTTGTCCGTTACCCCAGACGTTTACCCGTCACTCGAGCAGTCGGTGACTGCCTCGGCCAGCGCTCAAGAGGCAAAGCGAACAATTAATGGCGAGCGACCTACCCCCACCGATTACCCGCTGTCCTCGGCGAGCGCTCGCGAGACCTGAGTCCGTTACCCCCGCCGTTTACCCGTCAGTGACTGCCACGGCCAGCGCTCAAGAGGCAAAGCGAACCATTAAGGGCAAACGACCTACCCCCGCCGATTACCCGCTGGCCTCGGCCAGCGCTCGCAAGACTTGAGTCCGTTACTCCCGCCGTTTACCCGTCAGTTACTGCCTCGGCCATCGCTTAAGATGCAAAGCGAACCATTAAGGGCGAGCGACCTACCCCCGCCGATTACCGGCTGGCCTCTGCCAGCGCTCGCGAGGCCTTAGTCCGTTACTCCCGCCGTTTACTCGTCAGTGACTGCCTCGGCCAGTGCTCAGGAGGCAAAGCTAACCATTAAGGGCGATCGACCTACCCCCGCCGATTACGCGCTGGCCTCGACCACCGCTCGCGAGGCTTTAGTCCGTTACTCCCGCCGTTTACCCGTCCGTGACTGCCTCGGCCAGCGCTCAAAAGGCAAAGCGAACCATTAAGGGCGAGCGACCTACCCCCGCCGATTACCCGCTGGCCTCGGCCAGCGCTCGCGAGACCTGAGTCCGTTACTCCCGCCGTTTACCCGTCAGTTACTGCCTCGGCCAGCGCTCAAGAGGCAAAACGAGCCATCAGGTGCTGGCGCGTTAATCACCCCCCCCCCACCCCCCCGCCGTTTACCCACTGGCCTCTGCCAGATCTCGCGAGGCCTTAGTCCGTTACTCCCTCCGTTTACCCGTCAGTGACTGCCTCGGCCAGCGCTCAGGAGACAAAGCGAACCATTAGGGACGAGCGACCTGCCCCCGCCGATTAACCGCTTTCCTTGGCCAGCGCTCGCGAGGCCTGAGTCCGTTACTCCCTCCGTTTACCCGTCAGTTACTGCCTCGTCCAGCGCTTAAGAGGCAAAGCGAACCATTAAGGGCGAGCGACCTACCCCCGCCGATTACCCGCTGGCCTCTACCAGAGCTCGCGAGGCCTTAGTCCGTTAATCCCGCCGTTTACCCGTCCGTGACTACCTCGGCCAGCGCTCAAAAGGTAAAGCGAACCATTAAGGGCGAGCGACCTACCCCCGCCGATTACCCGCTGGCCTCGGCCAGCGCTCGCGAGACCTGAGTCCGTTACTCCCGCCGTTTACCCGTCAGTTACTGCCTCGGCCAGCGCTCAAGAGGCAAAACGAGCCATCAGGTGCTGGCGCGTTAATCACCCCCCCCCCCCTCCCCCCCGTTTACTCGCCACACGATTCATGACTGAGGGCCTCCGCCAGCTCTACAGACACAAAGTTTACCCGCCACACACCAAATTGTATTTCGTATGAAGGGCCAGTGTCTCCTTGACATGTCCGTTACTCCAGCCGTTCACCCGTCACTCGAGGAGTCTGTGACTGCCTCGGCCAGCGCTCAGGAGGCAAAGCGATCCATTAACGGCGAGCGGCCTACCCTCGCCGATTACCCGTTGGCCTCGGCCAGCGCTCGCGAGGCCTGACTCAAGTTACTCCCGTCGTTTACCCGTCTGTGACTGCCACGGCAAGCGCTCAAGAGGCAAAGCGAACAATTAAGAGCGAGCGACCTACCCCCGACGATTACCCGCTGGCCTCGGTCAGCGCTCGCGAAGACTCAGTCCGTTACTCCCTCCGTTTACTGGTCAGTTACTGCCTCGGCCAGCGCTTAAGAGGCAAAGCGAACCATTAGGGACGAGCGACCTACCCCCGCCGATTAACCGCTGGCCTTGGCCAGCGCTCGCGAGTCCTGAGTCCGTTACTCCCACTGTTTACCCGTCAGTTACTACCTCGTCCAGCGCTTAAGAGGCAAAGCGAACCATTAGGGACGAGCGACCTACCCCCGCCGATTAACCGCTTGCCTTGGCCAGCGCTCGTGAGGCCTGAGTCCGTTACTCCCTCTGTTTACCCGTCAGTTACTGCCTCGGCCAGCGCTTATGAGGCAAAGCGAACAATTAAGGGCGAGCGACCTACCCCCACCGATTACCCGCTGTCCTCGGCCAGCGCTCGCGAGACCTGAGTCCGTTACTCCCGCCGTTTACCCGTCAGTGACTGCCACGGCCAGCGCTCAAGAGGCAAAGCGAACCATTAAGGGCAAACGACCTACCCCCGCCGATTACCCGCTGTCCTCTGCCAGAGCTCGCGAGGCTTGAATGCGTTACTCCCGCCGTTTACCCGTCAGTGACTGCCTCGGCCATCGCTCAAGAGGCAAAGCGAACCATTATGGGAGAATGACCTACCTCCGCCGATTACCCGCTAGCCTCGTCCAGCACTCACGACGCAAAACGAATCATTACTAAGTGCGAGCGAGCTACCCCCGCTGATTACCCGCTTGCCTCGTCCGGCGCTCACGATGCAAAACGAGCCATCATGTGCTGGCGCGTTAACCCCCGCCCTCACCCCCCTTCCCGTTTACCCGCCACACGATTCATGACTGAGGGCCTCGTCCAGCGCTCAAGACGCAAAGTTTACCCGCCAAACATCAAATTGTATGTCGTATGAAGGGCCAGTGTCTCCTTGACTTGTCCGTTACTCCAGCCGTTTAAACGTCACTCGAGCAGTCGGTGACTGCCTCGGCCAGCGCTCAGGAAGCAAAGCGAACCATTAAGGGTGTGAAGGACTCGAAACTGCAGGGGCCCAAGACTGTTCCGGGCTAACAGTTCTCCTTCTGAGCCAGGTGTTTTGCTCCCCTCCCTTTTCACAGTGTAGTCAGGAGAAGCGATACGCAAGATGTTAACTCCGTCTTTAATATGCACTTCAGCTCGCACAGCCAACGGGAGACAGGTAGGACGGCCGGTGTGGTAAGGCCGCTCACACAGCCCACGGGAGACAGGTAGGACGGCCGGCGTGGTGAGGCCGCTCATAGAGCCCACGGAAGACAGGTAGGCAGGCCGGCGTGGTAAGGCCAGTAAGGGCGGCCCGGGTATTTGGTCTCGGGGCCAACAGTGTCTTCCCCGGGTAGACCGCGGCGGTGCTACGGCTGAGTGATTGTTATAGTAGGATATCAATGTATTATTATTATTTAATATCACCACGAATTAGGCATACAATTGTCAATGGAAAAACCCCACGACAGATAGATCACGCCACCTTATAGGAATGTCGTCCGTCAGTGTTTACCGTCTCAGTTTTGTATACTTAGCACTCCGATGGTGCGTGGAGGTCACCTTGACATACGTGACCAATTGTAACCATTATTTTCCAACCTGTAACTCGCCTCTCCTTCACGAGAGTCCGACTGACACACAACGACAGTCGCTCTCGCTCCGTCGCTTCTTGTACATAAAGGCTACGAATATAATTCGCCTTAAGGAAGCTGAAGTCTTAATCAACACCCTTTAAACGCCCCCCGACAAGCCCGTTACATTTGGTTGGCAGCGGTCACCCCGCGCCTGTGCCTTCGCTACCTCGTTCTCCTCCAAGCCACGAGAACTCACCAACAAACTCCGGGGACAGGCGTACAAGGGAGGAAGGAGTCAACGCACCTGCCGTCCGCGGCAACGCACCAGCCGTCCGCGGCAACGCACCTGCCGTCCGCGGCAACGCACCAGCCGTCCGCGGCATCTCACAAGGCGCCCACCTACGTGCAACTCACAAGGCGCCAGCTACAAGCATCTCACACGGCGCCCACCTACGTGCAACTCACAAGGCGCCAGCTACAAGCATCTCACAAGGCGCCCACCTACGTGCAACTCACAAGGCGCCAGCTACAAGCATCTCACAAGTCGCCACCTACGTGCAACTCACAAGGCGCCAGCTACAAGCATCTCACAAGTCGCCACCTACGTGCAACTCACAAGGCGCCAGCTACAAGCATCTCACAAGTCGCCGCTACGTGCAACTCACAAGGCGCCATCTACAAGCCTCGAGCACACCAGCTACAAGCATCTCTCGCGTCGCCACCTACGTGCAACTCACTAGGCGCCATCTACAAGCCTCGAGCACACCAGCTACAAGCAACTCTACAGGCGTCCAGCCTACAAGCCTCGAGCACACCAGCTACAAGCCTACAGGCTCTACAGCCTACAAGCCTCGAGCACACCAGCTTCAAGCAACTCTACAGGCGTCAAGCCTACAAGCCCCGAGCACACCCACAGGCCTACGCAGCCGATAGCGAGGGCCACAATCTACAAGCCGCTCCCCCGCTTCAAGCCAGCACTGCTACGTACCCTGCAAGCCACTCCACGATACGGCAGAAGTATTCACACCTGCAACGAGGAGGCACGCCCCGCTGACCTTGGGACACCCCGCATGCCCCTCGCTCCACAGCTGGCGGCACCACCGCCGCTGCCGGGAGCATCGGCCCAAACCTCTTCCGGCGAACAGTCAGCAAGGGTACCCGCGGCCATCTCCCGGTGACTGCAAGCTGTTCCCACTACCGTTTCTTGCAAGGCGTCTTCTCAAGAGGTTACACACCCAAGTCGTCTTGTCTGCCACCGCCGCCCATCTCTTACTATAACAAGGACGACGCGGCCATCATACGTCTGGCGGCAGTGTACCAGCTCCCAGCCGCGCAACGCGGCCGCTCATTTTGCTGGGTCAGCAGTTTTTCAACCTCCATGGCGAGTCCTCCGATGTCAGCCCATCCCTCACCTCTCACCGCCGCTGTGGCCGCGGCCGAGGTTTCCTGACGCGCCTACAACGACTGTACGTCACCCAGGGCATCACAAGCCGTCGCCCTCTCCACTACATCAGCTGACTAATCTTGGTATTTGTGGATATTCCCTTCTTGTCCAAATATGCCGACTCGGCTTATTTTCATTATTGTTCGTGCAGGGGCACGATTTTTTTATTTCTGTGTTCCTCACACTGTTCTTCAGTCATAATTGTGAGAGTAACGTTCATTCCTATACGATATTGATTCTTTCTTATAGTTTGCTAGCGAGTCTATTGAGTATAGTGTGAGTTTCCCTTATCAAAGTTAATCTTCATCAGTGTGCCCTGCCTCCGTTTTTTTTTCACCGCTCGAGAGAAGACGTGAGCTTCTATGGTATACTCACTTAACATACCACTTTGTTTATATAGTTATTCTTTCTATATATACCCATATCATTAGGGCATTCCATTATAGCCTTAACTTCTATTACGTCTAAACAGGCACCTTGCTATCCATTCTTTCTTGCCTTTTTAGGGTTTCAACGCAAACTATTCATTCATACACGTTCCGTTTATTGGTTCATATTTACAGCTATCAACATATGCTCCTATTTTGTAAATGATTTACACCATAGTATGAACAAAGACACTCTCGCTAAACTCGGCGACACCTTTCACCAGTTGGCTCGTCCTTCAAGTGAAGAGGGACTGGAACACGATACCACAACCGGTGAATTTACTAAGGTAATCTTATGTTCAGGCACTCATTATTTATCAATTACAGGCCGCAGAATTCGTTCACCCCCGGGTTCGTCTGCATACTTACAACCCACTTAAGGTTCAAGGACACCCTCACCAGCATCCCCTCGCACCAGCCGCAGTATTACAGGCTCAAAGTAAGGTCTCTCTCACCTGTAGTTTTTGCAAACAATCAGGACATTCTGAACATTCTTGTTTCGCGTAACGCGGCAGCAGCCTCGTCAGGTGGAGGACTCGTTAGGTGGTGAAGGGGAGCCAGTGCCTAGCGAGCTGGCTCGACCGAGTCCTGGAGTCGTCTACCGTCCTCAGCGCACCAACGTCCGAGGTTGCTTCGGCTGCTGACGTCAGGGCCCCCCCACTCGCGCCGGTGGAGCTCGGGCAGGGCGTTCGAGGCGTTCCGCTGCGGGTAGTGTGAAGCCTCGCTCGGGATGAGTGTAGGTCGAGTGAGGTGTTCCGGGGCTATGTTGGAGTTGAGGAGTTAATAGTGGTCTTCCCTTTACAAAGGGCGAGCGACCTACCCCCGCCAATTACCCGCTGGCCTCGGCCAGCGCTCGCGAGGCCTGAGTTCGTTACTCCCGCCGTTTACCCATCAGTTACTGCCTCGACCAGCGCTCAAGAGGCAAAGCGAACCATTAACGGCGATCGACCTACCCCCGCCTATTACCCGCTGGCCTCGGCCAGCGCTCGCAGGGCGTGAGTCCGTTACTCTCGCCGTTTACCCGTCAGTTACTGCCTCGGCCAGCGCTCAGGAGTCAAAGCGAAACATTATTAAGGGAGAGCGACCTACCTCTGCCGATTACGCGCTGCCCTCGTCCAGCACTCAAGAGGCAAAACGAACCATTAAGGGCGAGCGACCTACCCCCGCCGATTACCCGTTGGCCTCGGCCAGCGCTTGCGAGGCCTGACACCGTTACTCTCACCGTTTACCCGTCAGTTACTGCCTCCGCCAGCGCTCAAAAGGCAAAGCGAACCATTATTAAGGGAGAGCGACCTACCTCCGCCGATTACCCGCTTGCCTCTTCCAGCACTCACGAGGCAAAACGAACCATTAAGTGCGAGCCAGCTACCATCGCTGATTACTCGCTTGCCTCGTCCAGCACTCACGAGGCAAAACGAGCCATCAGGTGCTGGCGAGCAACCCTCCCCCCCCACCCCCCCACCCCCCGATGACGCGCCATACGATTCATGACTGAGGGCCTCGTGCAGCGCTCAAGACGCATAAGGAACCATTAAGAGCGAGCGACCTACTCCCGCCGATTATCCAGCGCTCCCTAGGCCTGAATCCGTTACTCACGCCGTTTCCCCGTCAGTGACTGCCTCGCCAAGCGCTCAAGAGGCAAAGGGAACCATTAAGGGCGAGCGACCTACCCCCGCCGATTACCCGCTGGCATCGGCCAGCGCTCGCGAGGCCTGAGTCCGTTACTCCCGCCGTTTACCCGTCAGTGACTGCCTCGGCCAGCGCACAATAAATACCAATGTTAATCTTAATATGTTGTCACTTTAAAATATAATTAATTTATTAATAAATTTTTATACTTTCAAATTAAAATTAAATATAAAAATATTTCTTGTAGTAAGTAAAATACTGGAGGCGAGGAGATTCGGTCCTTAAGCCCAGACGACTTTTATAAGTACCTGGGTTTACGGATGGGCGCCGCCTGGGCGAGCGGTCCGTCCCACCTGTTGGGCCAGCTCATCGCTAAGCTGGGGCGACTCCAACGAGCCCCAGCCAAACCCCAGCAAAAGCACTGGGGCCTGGCCAGTGTACTTTTACCTCAGATGTTGTACCCTCTGCTACACTCAAGGGCAAACAAGGGGGCTTTAAAAAGGATGGATGTGGAGATTCGGAAGTTCGTCCGAATCGCTCTCCATGTGCAACGATAAACTAGAATTTTATAAGTGAGATAATTGACGTGATTTTGAAGGTTGTATGTCTATTTTTAATGACATGGCAGCCTTCAGAAGCTAATGTAAAATGTATAAACTGGAAAGTTTTCCTCCTTCATGCACCATGTTTAGACCCAGCAAATGTACCGTGAGGTAGATTTAGACCACCGATTTATTTATAAGAGCTGGAGTTCTATAAATAGTTCCCTTAAGACTACTATACCTTATGCCATTAGCTTTGCCTGCAATCTCTCTCACATGAAGATGGAACATGAGAAAAGAATAAATCCTGACCCCAAGATCTTTGTAGTTGTCAACATATAAAATGGGTTGCTCACCAATTAAGTACTGCAAGAGAACAGGTGCACATTGAAAACTTCTACAAAAGTTCTTTCTAACACTTTTGCTAATTGAAAAAGACAAACCCCAAAATCTACTTGCATTGATGTATAGGTTAATATATCTCTGCAGATGAAGATGGGAACTGAAATAACTTGGCATCTGCAAAGAGACAAAATTTACAATTTAAATAAAAACAACAACATGATTGATATAAATAAGAAACAGCTAGGAACCAATCACTGAACCCTGTGGGACATCGCTCCCATCCTCAACTAGATAACTCTCACAACCATGCACAACCACTTCCATTTCCCTTCCAGCCATGTAATCACTCGGCCAACCCAGCAAACAGCCTTCAACCCCACTGCTAGCTAGCATCCTAAGTAACACAACATCAAATGCTTTTTTAATTAAGTAAAAAAATATAGCATCCACTGACGATGATGACGATTATTAGGAAGTTTGTCTTGGCGCCGCAACTTTAAGGTCATGTGGCGCCGAATAAAATATTAAATAAACTATATCTTAAAACTATACCAAAGAGTATTTAATTAAAAACAGGGTGAAATAATTAAATTGTAAAAGAAGGATAAAAACGATAAAACAACAACAATAAAAGGTCAATAAAACCTACAGGAGGATGAGGACGCCAGCCTCCTGTAGGAAGCCATACACGTCGTGCCCCGGGGAGAGAGTCTTTTCCCCCAGCACCAGAGAGAGACATAAGCTCCCATATCCACCCAGATACCGAGGGAGGTACCGCTCTCGCAAGTCCCCCAGACTAGGGCACTCGACCAGCAAGTCCCGGACAGTCAGGGGTACCAAACTCTCATCACAGTAGGGCTGAACTCCCCGGGATACGAGGAAGCCATGTGTTTATCGAGTATGACCCACTCTAAGGCGCGTCAGAGCAGTCTCCTCCTTACGATTCCTAATATGAGAATATGACTAGGGACGCACAGCCTTGGTCGTTACTTTCCCCATCTTTGTCGTGGCAATTACAGCCGCCCACCTGTGTTACCACACACTCCTGAGTGCAGACCGCACGGTGTGATGCAAATCCCGAAGTGGAAGAGCGCACTATGAGGGAGGACGAGAAGCAGCGGCCCGTGCCACCCCATCGTCCTCCTCATTACCACGCACAGAGACGTGGGCAAGTACCCAGCAGAAGGTCACTTGATGCCCACGCCGTTTTGCTAAAACTAACCAGCTAAAAAATATATAAAATGATAGGGCGGGTGCTCCTAACTCTTCTATTGCAATCAGGGCTGCCTGTGAGTCAGAGTATATTGTATAAGTATCAACAGGTTGAGAAAAAATGACGCGAATTGCTAAAAGAACTGCAGATAGCTCTGCGGTAAAAAATTGAGGCAATAGCAGGTAAAGTTCCAGAACGGGAAAAGTCTGGAAAGACAGCTCTCCATCGCCAGCAGCATCAGTTGGAGCCGTCCGTGTATACTGGTACAGAGGTGGGTGACTAGCTGAGTGAGTCAGGAAAAGCTGTCGAGCAGTTGCCGTCGAGATGCTTGCCTTGTTAAAGTTAAAATATCGGCAGAAATGTGTGTTAGGAAATACCAACGGTGTGATGTGGGGTACCTGATATACTGCTATTGGGATATACTGCTATTGGGAAGTATGGTAGTGAGATGTCCCCAATGGTATTCCGGACACGGAACCCAAAGGGGCGAGGTAGGAGAGGTTTGTTTCTGTATATTGTATCTAAATTGGTCTTCTCTCTCTCTCCTCTCTGAATCCACATGAATATTTAAATTCGATATAATCGATAGAACAGCATATATACCTCTACTGGATGGACTCCACTGTATATATATATATATATATATATATATATATATATATATATATATATATATATATATATATATATATATATATATATATATATATATATATATATATATATATATATATATATATATATATATATATATATATATATATAGGCGGCGGTATATATATATATATATACTTTGCAGCCGTAGGACAGTCTCGACTCGATGAGTGCCTGGTAGAGCCGTAGGAGTATGTGCGGTCAGAGCCCCAAGAAGTGCATGAAAGGACACGAAAGAGATCGAGCGATCTCATGCACTTAGTCTTTAAGGCTTTTATGTGTGGGAGCCAAGTGAGGCGCCTGTCGAAGATAGGTCCCAAAAACCTGTGTTCTTTTACGACAGGTAGACGTGAACCGCACATGATGACATCAGGGCCTGGATGGTGGCCTCTCTGGCGACAGAAGTGCATAATAACCGACTTGGAAGGTGAAAATCGGAAGCCATGCATATCCTGTCGATGGCATGTTGCAATCTTCGCTCTGCGGTAGACATTCGAGACACCGAGTACCAGATAGCCAGGTCGTCGACATAAGGGAGGACGAGACCCCCTCAGAAAGCAATGTTGTATTTTGGGGGGGCAAAAAGTAGAGAAAAAGTCAGAAATATGCCAAAAAAGGAAAAAGTAAGAGAACAATCCGCGGAAAAAAAAGAAAAAAAAATTAAAGAAATCTTGAAAAAAAGGGGATCAAAAAAGGAAATAAATGAAAAAAATGGAAAAAATTGTACCTCAAAAATTGAAAAAAAAGGACAAATAAAAAAAAAGCGGACATTAAAAGCATAAAAAACGTTTTTCCAAAAAGTCGAGAAAAAGAGTAATACATCAGGCAAAAGAAGAAAGAAAAGGGAACAATCCCAGGAAAAAAAAATATGAAAGAAATCATCCCAAAAAGGAAACAAAAAGAAAACCATGAAAAATAATCACAGAAAAGAAAAAAATGGAAGGCAATGAAAAAGCATAAAAAAGGGAAAATAAAGAAATATATGAAAATAAGTTAAAAAGAAGTCAACCCAAAAATGGAAAGAAATGAAAAAAAATTGAAAAAAATAACAAAAGAATGGAATAAAAAGAAGGAAAGTCATGAAAAAAATGAACATGAAAAGGAAAAAAAGGAGAAAATATTATGAATCTGCCCCCAAATCACCCCGAAATGGAAGAAAACAGCGAAAACCAAGCCCCCCCAAAAACGAGAAGAAGAGAGTCAGGGAAGACGGACACTCGCCCACCGGTGTGTGTGTGTGTGTGTGTGTGTGTGTGTGAGTGTGTGTGTGGCAGACGACCAGCACGTCCTCTCCCGGCCACGCGACTAGCGAGACTGGCAGTAGCTAGGGGTGGGCAGGTACCGGTACCAGTACCGGTACTAAAGGTACCAGCTATACGGTACCGGTACCAGTTTTTCGGTACCGGGTCCACTAGCCAGTCGCTCATGGTGTCCCTCATTTCTTCTTCACACGCGTGAGACTGAGGATATCTCGGTGATATGGACATTATCTCTCTCCCACTGAATGAACTGAATATTTATTTTTCGATAGAAATTAGCATATATATAATTACTTTGGATGGACTCATAGTCTAATAACGATAACTATATATATATATATATATATATATATATATATATATATATATATATATATATATATATATATATATATATATATATATATATATATATATATATATATATATATATATATATAAGCAAAACTATAAACAAAAAAACGGACATGAAAAATTATCTAATAGATAAGTTAATATAATAATGGAGCCGAACGGGAGGATGGAAACATCAGGCAGGACAAAATGGCGGGAAGACGGACATGCAGCGACTCGCACAGCCGGGCCCAACACCATACAGCCAAGCATGGCGGGCGAGCGTGTCCCTATAAGCGCCGGCACTGGGAACCCAAACGGTACCGTTAGTCTTCCGACACTTTGAGCGGGGCCCAGTACCGATAGTGTCATATGAGCACTCGGCACTGAGCTTGAGCAGTCATCACAATAAGACTGCTCTCCCCGGGACATGAGGTAACCATGTGTTAGACGCGTATGACCCGTCCGAAGACGGGTCAAGGCTGTCTGCGAGCGACGGTCACGGACACTTTCGTATGACCAAGGACGAGACACAGTCCTGGTAATCTCTCCCATTTTGAAAGTCGCACCCCGAGCATTCCACCTCTCCTGCCAACTGGCAAGAATTGCCTTGCGAATCTCTGGAAACATATCTGTACATGGGACAGCACTAGGAGGGGCAGCTCTAGCTGCTGCCTCTTTTGCGAGTCCATCAGCTCGTTCGTTCCCGTGTACGCTAACGTGTCCTGGAACCCAACAAAACCTAACGCGATATCCCCTGTTGCTGAGCAAATACAACCACTCGAGAACAGATAAAACTAGGGGATTAACAGAGGGAGTAAAGGAGCCCAGCGCAGAAAGAGCGCTACGAGAATCACTAAAAATCATAAAAGAGTCCACAGGAAGGGTAAAAATAATCTAAAGAGAAGACTATTGCAGACAGCTCTGCAATAAATACAGAAGCAACAGAAGAAAGACTACCTCCGACAGAAGGAGGGAACACAACACCAAAGCCAACTCCAGCATCCAATTTAGAGCCATCAGTAAAGACAGGGATGGAGTCCGAGTGTTCAGTGAAATGCTCTAAAAATAAGGCTCGGGACGCATATGGCTGTAAATCCCTCTTACTATCTATAGTGGGAGAACACACGGATACACCGGGCAACTGCTAGTATCCAACCCTAGGTACTCGATAAGGGCAGATAGGAATGGGAGGGAAAGACAACGATGTCATGGCAGACGCTACCCGAAACCCAAAAGGTTTAGGGAGACTAGATCGCTCATCATATGCAGGCGAACGGGAATCCCGCAAAATTGATATACAAGGAACTGATTCTGGAAGGCGTTGGACGCGGAACCAGCAACGGAATAGAGAGGACTGGCGCCTCAAATCCAGAGGCAGGACGCCACCATCCACGAGGAGGCAAGGTATCGGTGAAGACCGGAATGCACCAGTAGCCAGGTGGACCCCGGCGTGATGTACTAAGTCCAACACGCGTAGGTGAGCCTCCTTGGCGGAGGAGTACACCTCTCAGCCATATTCCAACTTGGAAAGGATGAGTGTTCTGTGGAGGAGGAGTAGTGTGTCCCTGTCTGCACCCCAAGAGGTATGAGCTAAAACACGAAGGAGGGACAGGGCTTTCTGACAAGCCGCCTTAACGTAACGTAAATGAGCCACCCAGGTTAGGCGGCTATCAAATAAAAGACCGAGGTAACGAGTCGTCTCTACACAGGACAGTCGCCTATTACCAAGATATAAGTCAGGGTCCGGATGAACGCCTCGAAGACGACAGAAATGCATAGCTACTGTCTTTGAGGACGAAAATCGAAAGCCGCGCGTATTTGCCCAATTGGCGACTCTATTAAGAGTCAGTTTCAGTTTTCGTTCAATCAACGACATCCTTGCTGCAGAAAACTAAATGGATAAATCGTCTACATATAAGGAGCTATGAACTCCATTAATGGCCACAGCAAATAGCGTAACACTGAGAATACTTCCCTGTGGTACACCATCCTCAAGTGGACAAACCTCGGAAAGAGTACTCCCCACTCTAACCCGTAAAAGACGATAAGATAAAAACTCCTGAATAAAAACAGGGAGACGGCCACGAAGACCAAACTCAAACAGGTTAAGTAAAATTCCATGACAGTAAGCTGTGTCATAGGCCTTCTCCACATCAAAAAACACGGTCACCTGGTGGTGATTATTGGCAAACGCCTCACAAACTGAGGACTCCAAGGATAAAAGAGCATCCGAAGTCTAGCGCATCTTTCGGAAACCATATTGCACCGGGGTCAATAAATTCTGGCTCTCCAAGTACCATATAAGCCTGACATTCACCATCTTCTCCATCACTTTACAAATGCAGGATGTTAAAGAAATAGGACGATAGTTAGTTGCTTGGATATGATCTTTCCCAGGCTTCAGAATGGGGAGAATTACAGCCACACTCCACAGAGATGGAAAATCACCGGTACGCCAAATGAAACTGTAAAAATCCAATAAAAATGTAAAACCACAGTCAGACATGTGGCGTAAGAAAGCATAAGGGATGTCGTCTGGACCTGGCGAGGAATCATGACACTGGGATAAAGCCGTCTTCAACTCGGAGAGAGAAAATGGGATATTATAAGATTCCCCTCAGGTGGAAGCGAAGTTAACGCCGAGTAATTCCAAATCCCGGCGATGACGAGCCCCTGGTGCAGTAGGATCTTTCCTAGAGACACTGGCAAAGTGCTTGGCGAATAGGTCAGCAACAGTCTTAGGGTCCGCCATCGTTTCCCCTGCTTGCGATAACACTGGAGGGGGAGGGGGGGGGGGAAACTTCCCAGAGATCTTACGAACTCTGTTAAAGACTTATGTGAGTGTAGTTCTGGTAGTGATGGAAGAGAGATAAGCCTTCCAAGAAATTCGTTGAGCCTCCTTGAAAGTGCGTCGTGCTCGAGCACGCGCTCGCCGAAAAGTATCCAAACAATGGAGGTCCCCACGGTGACGACGAAGTCGAGAGAATGCAGCACGCTTCTCTTGAACAGCAGTAGTGCAAGCGGCGTTCCACCAGGGAACAGGACGTTTAGGGAACTGGCCAGACGTCTTGGGGACGGATTGAGGGGCTGCAGAATGTAGGGCATCAGTGAAATAGGATGCAGCCTCGTCAGAAGTTCCAAAGTCAGCCAACGGACGAAGAGAGGAGCTAAGTTCCGTAAATCGCTGCCAGTCTGCTTTATCTAGACGCCAGCGAGAAAGGCGTGACTGTGGTACAGAATCAATGCGTTCCAATATAATTGGAAAGTGGTCACTGCCATACAAGTCCGGTAAGACCCGCCAACGGAAATCAGGAAGAGAATTAGAAGTGCAAAGTGAAAGATCTATAGAGGTAAAAGTACCAGTCTGGCTATGAAAATGTGTCACCTCCCCAGAGTTTAAAATTCCTAATCCCTGATCCTCAATAAAAGAAGCAACTAAAAGTCCGCGTGTGTTGGTAGCACCATCATCCCAGAACGGATGGCGACAGTTAAAATCCCCTAATAAAAGTAAAGGCGAGGAAAGTTCCTGCACCAGGTCGTCAAGATGGTGTCTGTCAACGGGAACACCAGGAGGGAGATAAAGGCTACATAATGTATAAAATTTGCCCAAATAAACCTTAACAGCAACAGACTGCAACGTTGAGTGAAGCTGTAATGAGACATAAGGGATATCACAGCGAACGAATATGGCGGTGCCACCATGGTGGCCCTGTCCAGGATTAGGGGCACTGTAAACGGTACGATACCCAGGAGGACTAGAGTGAGTGTAGTCTCCGAGCATTGTCTCCTGTAAACAAAGACAAGCAGGAGAAAACCGGTATATCAATGCTCGGAGTTCCTCCCTCTACAATTCCACTGTAGGAGTAGGAAGATGTCTATTTTCGAGTGCGCTCCAGGCGAGCCCCTGAAAGAGACTGCCTTTTACTCATCTGATTCAGTACGGTAATACGACGAGAAGAGGAGACTGGGACCCGAGAGAAGCCGAGTCGATGGACCTCGAGCTTTCTCCCAACAAAGGAACCTGCGTCCCCTCCGGACGCCGCACTACTAGAGCCAGACCGCACACCACTCCCCGAAGCTACATGCTCGCGGGGAGGATTCCCAACACTATATCCAAGGGATTCCTCAGTTTCCATATCCCGATCAGGAAAACCACTAGAAGCAACAGGAACTGGAACAGAGGGGGTCTCAGCAGGCTCAATATGAGCCTCCGCATCTTCCTCCATAGGCCTATCCTGAGAGACCCCAGAATCATGTATACCTACAGTAAACTTAGTTGGCGGAACAGATTCAACTGAATCTGTAGAACCGCGATGTCGCTTCTTCATACCTCTAGCGGACTTCGGCGAAGCAATGTGAGGTGCATGTGTAGCGTGGAAAGAGAAAATAAATTAAATAAATAAAAGCTACATCCCTTTTTTAACGACCACTAGGGTTATGATGGTATGTGGTAGCGTGGTAGTCGTCGAGCGCTGGTCCCGGATGTTAAGGCCTCAGGGCAAGTAAACACTCGTTCCGAAGTTTGTGACCAGAAGGGCGTTACTTGTGTGGTTAATTATGGAAGGTGGGAGGATTTCCGTGGGAACCACTTTTTGAGACAGCATTAAGAAACTGGATGGTGATAATGTACTATGGGGGGGGGATGTGTGTATGGTTCAGTAATCTCAAATGAGCAGCAAAACAGGCTCCAAATGATAACACTCAGTGTAAGGTTGTATATAATATGTATTTGGTTTCCTTTTGCAAAGGTTAGCGAAGTACTAATAAAAATAAAAAAAATGAATGACTGACAGGCTGCAGGCCTCTAATCTAGCTAGCTACCGGCACAAGGGAGATTTGGGGAATACACAGAATGCTTAGCTCTAGTTACTGGATGCGGAGGAGGAGGAGCTGGCGTGAGTGTCGGGCTCGGCAGGGGACGTTCACGATGGGAATGGGCGGTCCTGGTGATGGACAGACGGGCGCCGCTTGATGTGGAGATGGAGCGGCTCGGGTGGTGTGAAGAGGCGGGCGCCCTTTGATGTAGGGAGCAGCTTGGGTCAGTGGTATTTCGGCCCCCAGGACAGTCGAGGGGCAGGTTACCCCGCCGTACAAGTTCCCATCCTGTAGTCCGTCTCACCCCGCAGGCCGTGGGTGTTTTTTCGAGGGGGGCTGAGTGGAGAGATGGACACCTCTCTCACTCAACTCCAACTCGCTGCCTTTCCTTGCTAGGGCTGCTGCTCGTCTCCTGACTAGCCCGCCTCACACAGCAGGCCGTGGGTGGGGTGTTCGTCTCCTCGCGTCTCCCAAGCTTCTCGCTTGCTGCAGTGGTGCTTGTCTCCTCGCGTCTACCAAGCTTCTGGTTTGCTGCAGTGGTGCTTGTCTCCTCACTTCTCTCAAGCTTCTGGCTTGCTGCAGTCGTGCTTGTCTCCTCACTTCTCTCAAGCTTCTGGCCCTCTTCCTCCTCCTCCTCGCTTACTCATCAGCTTCTCCCCTCCATCACGTGATCTTTTAACCCCGCATTACTGACTCTCTCTCCCTTCCGGAACATTCTTTTACAATCAAACCCCTACCTATCTAACTAACTAGTTATTGGTTTCTTGGAGGGGTTCGAGGCTTTGAGATGAGGGATTTCAGTAACTCGTTCATTCATGCACTCGCTTACACTTACTCACTCTGTTACTCACTGACTCACTCACATTCTCGTTCACTCACATTCGGACCGTTACACATGTACATCAACATACATCACCTGGGACGAGGCCGGAGAAGCCCCATCAGAACCTGGAGGTGACTCGACAGAATCACAGGACAAAAGGGAAAATATAATATGGGACGTAATAACAGTAGCTTCAAAGGGCCGAGAGGAAACCGTAGAGGACACTTGAGCAGCGGGCTGGGCAGAAGAGCGAGTGCCTAGCGATGAGGTGTACGTCTTTGCTCCAGTACCGGCCTTTTGGCGGTAGAGGAGTTCACGGCGCGCACTACCAAGGCTGATAAACTGACTATTTGCAAGTTGCAAAATATCCTGTTCCAGGCGATATCGTGGGCACTGTCTGGAAGACAAATGGTGAGCATCCTGGCAATATAAGCAATAGGCATCTGACTCACATTCCGCCGTGGAGTGTGAGCCTAATGTAGAACAATTACCACACCGAGAAGGCTCACTGCAGTATTTCTTACCATGACCATGACCAACATGAAAAACACTGTAGAGGGCGATCAACAAAAGGCTTTACCCGAAGATGGAGGGGGCCAATACTGACGCGGTCAGGGAGGGTAGAACCAAAAAAGGTGAGAAGTATCATGTTAGCTGAACCCTTCATCTTGGACACCTTATGAACATAACTAGGGCACATCGCAAGTATTTCCTCCTCAGAGAACTCATAGAGGTCATGATTATATATACTGCCTTTACTATAATTGAAGGTATGGTATGATTTGACCGTTTCAAACATGTTGTCAGCAGGGCATGGTAGATGTTGCAGCATTTTAGCTTGAGTAATATAATAGCCCTGACTAACATTCCCTTCCCATACTTTTTCAGATTCCCCTCAGGGATCGTGCCAATTTCTTTGGCGAGGTACCTAGCAGCATGAATGAAGTTGCCACGCCCATTCCTATAGTATGCAACAAACCAACGAGGGGGAGGGACCTGGCTGTCCCTGGGAGTTGGCTCTAACAAAGCGTCTTCGAAGAGGTTCGGGACATAGTCCATGTCACTGTCAGAAATATTGGAAGAGCGGAGAAGTTTCGCTTGAAATCCAGCTCCTGCGATAGGCAGAGTCGCAACAGCATCACACGCCGACTGGGCTTCAGCGCTGGAAGCAAAGGTCACATAGCATCTGTTTGACTTTAAGTCTCCATCATAAATGAGACGGATACGAAGGACTGTGCCAAATGGCTTGAGTAAGGAGTGCAAGGCACGGTAGGAAAACGATGGATCGATATTCACCATCTGAAGTGCGTCCAGCTTGGAAGAGGGACGCACATCAGAGTTACCCCCGGAATGGGAGGCAGCCTTGTCAGACACACGTGGACTTTTGTGTCGCACGGACCTGTTTTGGCCAGCCTCTCTAAGAGGTAGGGACTTTCCAGCGGCACCACCAGGAACGGTGAAAGGCTCCAAGGTGGCGACGAGAGAGGACCGTGTAGGGGTAATCGGGGACAGGCGGACGTCAGAGAGAGAGGCAGGCCGAGGCAAGGGAAACTTACCCATACACAGGGGAGGTGTTTCACTCCCCCACAACCCCACCCACCACGGAGCCCAACAAGGGGAGGCTGAATGTTGGGGCCAGACCGCACCCAACAGCCCCAGGGGTAATGGGAAAGTGTACGCATCCACTGACAGGTGTTTAACGGCGACCGCGGGACCGTTGCGACCGTCCACCCGGCAGTGACCACTTGACCCTAGCCATCGCATGACCCGCCGATTGATTCATTGGTGCCACACTGAACCACCCGTCTTACCCCAACCCTCCCACCAAAGGAGCGTGTTGCCCACCGGGAGAAACTACACCCTGCCCCGCGGTGGATTCAATCCCCAGATGAAAGGGCACGGGGAGTATATGGGACGTCACGCACGGCAAACACGTGGGGAGACAGTAGCCCTACCCTGGGTGGTAAAAGGGCAGGGCGGGAGAAGGCAACATCACCAGTAGGCCTCCTCTACCGGTGGTGAGGGGGGAGCACTTGGTCCACGAGGCCAACGGACATCGAGCCCTATCAAGGTGGGTAAGCCACCACGGTAGGTGGTGCCACCGATCTCGCTTCAAGCCCCGTCACCACGACAAGGTGACTCCCCTTCGACGGGGAAAAGGAAGTTGAACTCGCTCCTATAGCTGCACAGGGTTCATCTACTTCTCAGACAATGTATCACGGGGAATATGTAAGTAAGTCCCGTTTACCTCAGTATAAAGGGAGAAGATATTGCTTCTTATCTGGTACGGTTTGAGAGAGTTGCTGATTTGCTTAAAGTACCTTCTGATACTTATGCAGTAGGACTTGGTAGTTTGCTTACTGGTAAGGCTGCTGATATATATATTTCTCTATCACCTGAAACTACAATTTCATATCCCATGCTTAAGAAGTAACTCCTCACCGGGTTCCATAA
>NW_026111609.1:386269-516269 GCF_024679095.1 Eriocheir sinensis
ACACACACACACACACACACACACACCTTAAGACTAAATATTTTCCATAGTCTTCTGCTAGCTACCTTTAACGTCTCTAATTCTACTAAATGCAACACACATTACTGATTAATCCGACAAGTAAAATAAAGTTCTCAGCATCTGGTCACATTACTGGTCCATTGTCTGACTTATGCTACACATTTAATACCCTCTCTCTCTCTCTCTCTCTCTCTCTCTCTCTCTCTCTCTCTCTCTCTCTCTCTCTCTCTCTCTCTCTCTCTAACACACACACACACACACACGCATAGACATGACTAGATTATTGCAGAAATCTTCTGACCTCAGGTCTTTCCAAACATTTTTAGCACGAGCAATAAGGTTTCCCTTATTCCTGGGCACATTGCAGTCCCATTTTTTTACCATCTTTGCCCAAAAATGTTCTATAGGCATCAGATCAAGGGACTTTGGCGGCCAGGGAAGTCTAATTACTTCAGGGTGTTCCCTGAACCATTCCTTCACCGCCTGGGAACTGTGTGTTGGGGCATTGTCCATGGCAATGTAAATCGGTTGTGGTGGAGGTATCAACATTGCCCGGACAGTTGGTAGCACGACAGTGTCGATGATCTCTACATACTGACGTGAAGTGAGGCGCTCCTCGGTTTTTGTCAGCTCCCCATGGCCCGGATCCACAAACGATTAGTTCGTAGTTTTGGGCCCTTAGTGCTTAGTTTTGAGAACATCGAGATTCACAAAGCTCGCGCTGCATAACTACCAACTAATCGATGACGTCACGGGTTACCGCGCGGATCTACAAACGTTTACCGCGCTCTGTGTGACGCTAAATTTGTTGTTAAATAACTACTGCCTCGGAGCTGACGGTAACGCTAACAGTATTATCATATTATCATATTACAAATACCCCCAGGGAGGACTCCCCTTCTGGCTGCCGACCCGAGAGGTGTCTTGATAACTCCTCGAACCTCTTTCTTCTCAATTTCTGCAACATTCGCGGTCTTCGCTCTAATTTTCATTATGTGGAACATCATCTCTCCTCCTCTAAACCTGACCTTCTCTTCCTTACCGAAACACAGGTTTCTGAGGCTACTGACAGCAATCTCTACTCTGTTCCCTCCTACTATCTCTATCCTAAATTTTATTCCAAAGATTGATGTTGCGCCTACGTGCGCAACGACATCACTTGCTCTCGTGCCCACAACCTTGACTCTTCTGAATTTTCTACCATCTGGCTAAGACTCCATTGTCATTCTATTACTAAATACATCTGTGCTGTTTATCTCTCACCTAACTCTACCAACTATGTAAAATTCTTTGACTATTTGAATTATAAAGTTCAGTGCATGATGGTTCTCTCTGAATTTTTTATAGTGGCATATCATAATGCACTAGGAGAAAAAATATGGAATGATTCCTGTCGTGCTGGATATCCTTCCTCTATGGTATGCATTGGCTTGACAAGCACCATCAAAGATCTTAAAGTTAATAATGAAAATGATTATATAAACTATTATTATATAGAAATATTCAAATTTTAATTTATGAAAATAATAACTTAAAAAAAAAAACTACTTTCTTGAACTGATAGCCCCCGTTATGGCCATCAGTGCCTCGCCTATTTCCCTAAGACTTTGGCCAATATCCTGTACATGGTTGCCTAAATTCCCCATTTCAGTAAAACCTCGGGCGATATCCCGTAGATGGTTTCCATTCGTCCGTTGCTCCTCCACCAGGTCCTTCAGCAGACCTCGAATTTCCTTTTGGGTAGTAAGGAACTCAGGAACCAGTTGTAACTCGTGACCTGATGAATATGCAATTCATTAGGATACATCTGCTATTTGACGAGCATGTTCTGATGAATAGTAATGCCATTTAGTATTCCAGCAGAAGCAATGATGATTGAACAGCAATGGCATTCAATATTTAAGAAGCTATGCAAAATCACTGGAGTTTACTACCTGCAGATGAGCAAGGCTTGGTGAATAACTAAGTAGGCAGTCAGGCAGTCAGCTTCCTGCTAACACACACACACACACACACACACACACACACACACACACACACACACACACACACACACACACACACATAACAGGACAACATGTGGGTAGTCTTAGGCCACTCGGCGGTTATTGAAAAATCACAGGTGGTAGCGTATGGATTCGAATCGACGTTGTCCATGGCATGATGAATGCGGCCACAGCACGCTAACCACTCAACCACCACCTACATATATATATATATATATATATATATATATATATATATAGATATATATATATATATATATATATATATATATATATATATATATATATTATTTTTTTTCTCAGAAGCTATACCAAAATATAAGGGTAAAGTTCTACTTTACTACACTTCTTATCGGTTAGATCTCATTATTCTACGTATTTTGAACCCCATTTATGTGCGCCGCAAAATGCCAGAAAAGCCCCTATCAATTCCTGAAAAGTTGTGAGTTTTTAGCGGCCGCCTAGGAGAACAATGGAGGGGAGCAGATTTAAACCACTACAACCGAACTTTACGACCTGACAGCTAACAGGGGGGAGGGGGGGGGGCTCGCTCCCCTCGACCCGATCCCCATATATGTGACTTATTTCTGTGAGGAGGCATTTCTCCCAACACTGGCTGGACCCCCGCCGCATATGGGTGTACTTCGTCGTGCTTTACATGAAGCTTTTGTCAATATTATCCAACTTTTCAAAAATCGCTATCGGCGTTTCTGGCAGTTTGCGGTGCACATATATGGGGTTCAAAATGCATAGAATGACGACATCTAACTGATGAGAAGTGTGAAAAGAGACGGGGAACAAAGTATCTCAGTCTCCCAGTGATACCCCGGGGCGGCCGCAAAAAACTCACTAACTTTTTAAAAATCGCTAGCGGCGATTCTAGCAGTTTGTGGTGCACATAAATGGGGTTCAAGATGCGTAGAATAATGAGATCTAACCGATGAGAAGTGTGAAAAGCACCGCTGTGAGACAGGGACGAAAGTAGAATAATACCAATAGAAGTAGGGCTTATTATTTGCTATCTTAGAAGAGGTACTTACGTAAAGGCTGGCCCTCACTGTCAGGATAGGGTGCCCCTGTTGCCACAATGGGTGCCTGCAAGCGCAGAAGTACTAGCTCAGCCTCGCTGTACTCCACAGTAGCAGGAGGCTCACCACCTATAGGGAAATGCGAAGTTGTTTCAGATTATTGTAATATGCTTTAGGAATTGTTTTATTTGAACACTTTGCCAGAACACAACTAATTATCAGCAGGAATTTCTTGACGTGCTGAAAATAATGTTTTGCCATTAAATTCACAAACCAATCACTGCTGCCTCATTTAACCTAGACAAATATAACATAACATTCTGCTGAGGGAGGTACCCTCCTTGATAAGCACCTAGTACCACTCCTTGTGGCTTTACCCATAATCTTTGGGAGAGAGAGAGAGAGAGAGAGAGAGAGAGAGAGAGAGAGAGAGAGATTTACATAGATTTACATAGAAAATCAGACCACACAGACCCCATGGTCCAGACTTGGTGGTCTGTCCTTAAACCGAAGTGATTTTACATTAATCAGAAGACTCCAAAACGTTGCATTTCTACTCTAGTTGATATTAAGTTGAGAGAGAGAGAGAGAGAGAGAGAGAGAGAGAGAGAGAGAGAGAGAGAGAGAGAGAGAGAGAGAGAGAGAGAGAGAGAGAGAGAGAGAGAGAGAGATTGTGTGCTATTTTTTTAAGGAAGCCATATTAACATTATATATTTTCAGCTTCACTGGCATATAAAAAGGTTAAGGTGATGTCAATATTCACTGTATACGCATATATAATATTGCTTACAATGTTGTAGTACCGTCAACAAATATAAAGTCGCCACATTTTTTTTCGCTAATTGAATAGAACTGTTCAAGAAACCAGCATGCACTCATTATAAAACATAATGTCTTAAAAACTTTTATTAGGGGTAACGCGTGGTATTATCAGTACTGATAATACTATGGAGCCACCAGCTACCCTGGAAATCCACGTATGACGAGATTCTGAGGGTCTGTCGACTTCCTTTGGCGTCTAAAACATTGAATATGCCAGATATGATGAAACTCACTACCTTTGTTATTATGGCGACTTTGAACTATTAATTATTATTATTATTTTTTTTTACAATTATCTTTGGCATGTTGAAATCGGAAGAATTTATGGAGCTTAGTTATGAAATGCACCAGGAAGGGCATAAACTAATTACCAATAGTTATACCGCTCAGTCGCCGAATTCTGAGAAAATTCATTTAGATTATTATTGAGTCGCCACTTTCAATTACCGATTAGCACCATACAAAAACAGTAAATGGCGACACGGCACCCTATAATAAGTCTTCAGGCGGCAACGACAGCCCAGCTGGCGAGTCGTGTGTGCGTGTGTGTGCACCGCACCCATCTGCTACCCCACAGCGAGGAGGGGGGAGTAGCTAGTAAGGGAACCGTTGGGGGGAGGGGAGGGCAGAGGTTTCGCGTGTGAGGAAAAAAACACTACTTTAGCGTGGTGTTTTAAGGTCTTCTGGCTTTAAAAAAAAGTGTTTATAGTTAAGTATTAGACGTGAATGTAAAGTGGAAGAGTTACCCATGGCTCTGGAAATTTATATAATTAATAACTTTTGAAATACAGCCATTTACTTTTTTCTGAGACTTTATAGGGGCGACTTTATACCAGTTCACGGTTGAATTTACTTCTTATTCTCACCTTGTGTTGTCACGACGCCAGCAATGTAGCCTCCCGTGGTCGTCAGAGGCAAAAGTTTGCTCATCACAGAAGACGACCTGCTCCCAAAACATTGCCTCTGCTGGTAAATATTCGAGCGCGAAGCCTAGGCGCTCCTCCCTGTTGGTGTCCGTAAGGAAAGACTTGATGGCGGGCGTCGGATGATGCAGGCCAGCTCCATGGAGTCTCTTTCTCACCGTGTGGACTCCTACGTTGACCTCCGTGTTTGCCTTTACCCTGACTGCCTTAGTGAGAGGATTTTCTGAGGTCGTCTTCCTCCTCGGTGGCGTGACGAGGACCTACAGGTCTTCTCCTATTTTACAGGCTGTTTGTCTCTTCGTGCCTCTTTTTCCACCGCTGAATTGTTCTTCGGTTGACATTCAACATCCTGGCTATGTCTTTGGTCTTTATATTAGCATTAGCTAAATTAATAATGGTTTGTCGCAGTTCGACGGTAGTCTCCCTCCTGCGGTGACACGCCATGGTGCCGTGTGCAAGATGGCGTCGTGTGCATTCAGCCTCCAGTCACGGTCAAGCGAGCGTTTGTCAATGCATGTTATTTATCATTATTCAGAATTTTGAAAATGACGCAAAAATAAGTGATTTTATTTTAATTACAGTGTTCTCATGATTTGAGTATAACCTTGTAAACTATTTATTATATACTTTTAATCTCTAAATAACTAAGAACTTCCGTTGTCTAGTTTCCAAGTGAACGATATTCTGCTTGTCAAAATGTTTCGTCCGTTACTTGTAAAACACGTGATTTGATGGTTGTTTCTCTTGTTAAAGTGCGCTGTCTTTATTCTAGTTCGTGAACGAAAATCAACGTAAGGTGCGACGTCACTCTTGCTCGCGACTGTAGATTGGATAGACAAGGACAGCCTGCAGAGAAAGTCTGGAGTCTTGGCGTGCAAGGAGATCAAGGTGGGAATTAAAATGATTTAATTTATAAAACATTGACATTGAAATTGAAATTTCATCAAACTGAGACAAACTCCGAGACATTAATTTTATACACATTTAATTTTTAAGGAGAGGCAGACTCATCAGCTGCTGGCCCAGACAATAAACGACATCCACCATGACTTTGGGTTGGCCAGCAAGGTGGTTGCCACAACTACGGACAATGGCTCTAACTATGTGGCGGCCTTTGAACACTATGGGGTGGCTGATGAGCACCTTGAGGCTGTGCCAGTGGAGGTGAACCCTGACGAAGTCATCGCTCATCCTGGCGACCTGTACCGCCAGCTACAACCCCAGGGACCAGAGGAAGAGGAGGATACTATTCAGTTGCCCACACACTACCGCTGTGGGTAAGTGTCACATAACTGATCATTAATAATTCACATTTGCTGATTTATACATCCAAAATTTTAGAAAAAATGGTAAGTTTTAAATATCAATTTAGACATTAAAACTTCCATTTGTTTCAGAGCCCACACAGTAAACCTGCTGGCGACCTCCGACATCGCCACTGTGCGCGGCTGGAAGAGTGGTGGCTACCGCGGCAACAAGCCCCCCTGGAACAAGGCTGCTGCCAAGGCACAGATACTCTGGCACATCCAGAACAAAAGCTTTGTGGTCGTCAATCAGATCCTGAGGGAGGGGAACAGAAAGCTCAAGACACCTTGTTTGACAAGGTAAGGAATAAAAAAAAATATGATATACATTTTAATATTCAGTAATATGAAGTGTTATATTTATGAAGATTTTATCATATTATGTTTAAATAAGCTTCCCATGCAACATGTGGAATTCCTACTATGAAGCCATCAAGTGCCTGCTGGAGGTTATCAACGACCCAACCCACCTGGAGGCCCTCAACGCAATCATGAGGAACCATAACACCCTGCCTGGTTTTGATATGATGGACAAGCAGGTAAAAGTAAATTGTAAAGTTTCGAAGTATTGATTGTAAATTACGTATTAAAGTCTTATGAAAAATGAACAATATTGTCTGAAAATGTAATTGCTTTGCCGAAGAGTCACTGAAGAAATAGATTTTTCATTTTAATGATTCCATGCATTTAGTCAATTAACTTTTTATTTTGTAGGTGTTCACAGAGTATGTGGAGGTGCTGAAGCCTGTGGCAACCTGCTTGGACAAGCTGCAGAGCGAGGAGGCCGCCTGTATGGACAACCTGTTGCCCTACCTCCACCTGATGAAGACGAAGCTGGTGAGGCTGAAGGATAGGAGCCTCCAGTATGCTAAGCCCCTGGTGGATCACCTGCTGGACCAGGGGAATGTGGGCAAAGGCTTCGCCGCCAGGTTTGGCCACCTTTATGACAACCCTGACATTATTGTGGCCACAGCTCTGCACCCACACTACACGCAGGCCATGCTGTCGACCTGGTCTCCCAGAACGCTCGAGGCATCATGGAGAGGATCATAAATGAGCTTAAAGCAACCATCGACTTTGGGGCGGAAGAGGACCGGGCCAGCCCTGTGGCGGTAGGTGACGACTCTGATGACGAATGGAAACAGTTCATGCCAGAGTCCCCTCTTGCTGGTTTGAGGGAGACAGAGCTGTGTGAGGCTCTGGCTAAGAGCCTGGAAGAGTGGAACCGCCAACCGGCTAAGTCTAGTGTCGCCATTAGCAAGGAACTCTTCCCCAGCAAGCACAGGGAGGTCTGGGTGGAGCTCCTCATCAACTACAACACAACACTGCCCAGCTCTGCTGCTGTGTAGAGACTTTTCAGTTCTGGGGGTGACATTCTGAGGGCCAACATGAAGTTGTTGAGGCTGAAAGAGGTGGAGAGCCAGGAGGAGGAGGAGGAGGAGGCTGAGGAAGGGAAGGACTAGGTGATGACTTATAATAAAATGTGATTTTTGGCATTTATTTATTTATTTATTTATTTATTTATAATTAGTTTTTTTTACATATAGGTGTTTTTGGTAATTGGTGTTGCAGAGCTATTTTTTTTCTCTTTTTAAGTGCTGCTTTAGAAACCAGGTACCGCAGTACCGCGGAACGCACCACGGGGGGCCGGAAAAGTACCGGAGTACCGCGGAACGCACTGGGCATGCTGAGGTACCGCGGTACCGCGTAACGCAACCCCAAACTTTTGGTACCGCGCCCACCACTGCTGTGGAGACTACCGTGCCCTCAACTCGCGCACTAAGATGGGACATAATTTTATATCCGGTGCCGAACATCCAGCAATTCTCGTCCCAACTTGCTGGTTCCACCATCTTCTCACGTGTGGACCTCGTTAAGGCCTTTCACCAGATTCCAGTTCATCCTGATGACATACAGAAGACTGCCGTCATCACGCCCTTTGGTCTCTTTGAATGCGTCAGGATGCCTTTAGGACTCATGAACGCGGCCCAGAAATTCCAACGCTTCAACGACGAAGTTCTCCGCGGCTTACCCTTCTGCTTCGCCTACATAGACGACCTACTCATCGCTAGCCCGGATGAATCCTCTCACAGACAACACCTTCACCAAGTCCTCACCCGCTTGCAATACTACGGCGTACAGATCAACGTGGACAAGTCTGAGCTCGGTGTTACTTCTATCACCTTCCTTGGCCACACTGTTACTCCAGAAGGCATCGCTCCACTCAACTCGAGGACTGAAGCCATCCAGCAGTTCCCGAAGCCGTCCACCAAGCGCCAACTCAAGGAATTCCTGGGTATGATTGACTTCTACAACAGCTTCGTCACACACTGCTCCCTCATGCTCCAGCCGCTCTACGCCATGGTGAAGCCCTGCAAGCGTGGCCAGTCTGTTACTCTCGTCTGGACTCCGGACGCAGACGCCGCCTTCCTCGCTGCTAAGAAGGCCCTCAGCGACACAGTTATGCTGTCGTTCCCAGCCCATGACGCGGAGATCACCATAGCAACAGACGCCTCCGACACTGGGACAGGTGCTGTCCTACAACAGTTCGTCGACAACGCCTGGAAGCCGATTGCCTTTTTCTCCCGTAAGCTCACCAAGTCTGAAGCCAAGTACAGCGCTTACGACCGGGAACTTCTCGCCATCTTCAAGGCTGTCAAGCGTTTCCGCTACTTCATTGGAGGCCGTCGTTTCCACGTGTTCACCGACCACAAGCCCCTCAACACTACCTTCCTGAGGAGCAAAGACTCCAACACACCACGTCAACTTCACCACATGGACTACATCTCGCAGCTCACCACCGACATCCGGTACATCAAAGGTGCAGACAACGCTCCAACTGACGCCCTCTCCCGCAACATTACCGCTGTGATGTCCTCTTCACTTGATTACGCCGCCATAGCCGCCGATCAGTCCGGCGACGCAGAGCTGGAGAAGCTTCTGGACAACCCGGCGATTCAAATGAAGAAAATCACACTCCTAGGCACCAAGGTCACTCTCTACGCTGACGTCTCCACGGCCAACGTCCGTCCTTACCTGCCACAGCGACACCGCTACCAGGCCTTCCGTCAGCTCCACGACCTCTCTCGCCCTGGCATCTGGATCTGGCATCCTAGCCTCGCAGCGCCTGATGAGGTCCGGCTTTACTTGGGAGGGAATTAACAAAGATGTCAGACTGTGGACTAAAACCTGCACCGACTGCCAAGCCTCCAAGGTGACGTGACACACTCACTCTCCACCCGGCACCTTCACGCCCGTCACGTCCACATAGACCTTGTCGGTCCCCTGCCATCCTCCGCAGGCCACCGCTACATCATCACTTGCGTGGATCAGTTCACACGCTGGCCCGAGGCCACCCCCATCGATGACATCACTACGGACGCCGTCGCCCACGCCTTCATCGCTACTTGGGTCTCCAGGTTCGGCGTCCCTCTCAGCCTCACCTCGGACCGCGGCAACCAGTTCGAGGCTAACGTGTGGAACAAAGTTATGACCCTCCTCGGCATCTGCAGCTACAGAACGTCTAGCTATCACCCGCAGGCTAATGACATGGTCGAGCGCTTCCATCGGCAGCTGAAGTCATCCCTCATGGCCTCCACCCAGAGCGACAACTGGTTCCTGGCTCTAACCTTTGTCCTCCTCGGCATCAGGTCCTCCCTGAAGGAAGACTTGCACCACTCCTCGACTGAACTAGTTTACGACACCTGCGGCATCCAGGACTTCGCCGCCCGCCTCAAAGGTGCAATGAGGAGCCTTCAGCCGGTGCAGCCTCGCTCTTCCCCGAAGAAGACCTTCGTCAGCCAGGACCTCGACACTTGCACCCACGTCTTCCTGCGCGTGGATGCCGTCCGGCGGCCCCTGTACCAGCCCTACCAAGGACCCTACCGCGTCCTGAGACGGACCAGAAAGATTGTCACGATCGAAAAACATTGTTGGCCCCGGACCAGTCGCCCCAGCTCTCGGTGGCCAAAACAACACCGCCCGTGCCACAACACCCCCGTACCAGGAATATATTGTTCGTTCTTTGAAGTCATTGGGAGGGGAGAACTGTAGCAGCCATAGTCACCCCTGCAAATGGACACACGCTCTCCCGGTGACTCTTCAGAGAACGTGGCGCGGGAGCGCAAATTTAGTGTTTTCAGTGTTCCTGGTGTTCCTGTCGCTGTCTCGTCTTCCTGATGTCCGTGTTGCGTCTTAATTGTTTATTTATTACTACGTGTTTATCGTCCACTGTCTGTTCTCGTCTTGCTACAGTTATCTTCTACATATTGTTCCACATTTACACCAACACTTCCATGTCATTCAAACTACACAACCTCCACATAAACACGTCTTCTCTGTGTCTTGCCTATCCCTATGACCTGTGTGATTTTTTGTGAATAAAATAACCCTGACGGATATTACCTTCCTCTATCCGTGAACCAATTAGCGCTTAAAACACTCACTAAATCACCTACAACCCCTGGGGCTGTTGTGTGTGGTCTGGCCCCAATATCCAGCCTTCCTTTCTTGGGTTCTGTGGTGGGTGGGGGTGTGGTCAAATGAAAGACAAAAATAATGTATCGGTAAAAATAGTTTGCCCCGGCCTGCCTCACTCCCTGACGTCCGCCTGTCTACTGAAATTCCCACACGGTCCTCTCTCATCGCCACCTTGGAGCCTGTCACGGCTCCTGGCGGTGTTTGTGGGAAGTCCCTGCCACCTAGAGCAAAGGTAGGCAACCTGCGGCTCCGGAGCCGCATGCGGCTCTTTCAAGAGACCCGTGGGGCCCCTGCCATCTAATTAAAAATGTCCAAATTATCTGGGTATCACTTCACATTTAAATGAAATTAACAGGAAACTACAAGGAAGGGGGGAAAGACTGCATTGTTGCTTTTGGAAGAAGTGCTTTCATTTGAACGAAAGTTATCAATGTTTGTCAGATCTTAAAAGAGGCTCACTAATTCACTTCCCTCTAGAGAAATTCGAAGAAGGAGCAGATTTCGAGTTGGATAGTGATATCCTAAATAAATGGACAACTGAAAATGCAATAATAATTTCAAGGCCACTTTGTCATTTGTGATTAACCCGCTTTACACTCAAGTTTTTAGCTTTTATGGGAGGTAACCAAGCAAAATTATAACCTGTATTAGCTGATTTACAGGAAAAAAGATTTGTGGACTTCAAAATTCAGGGCCATGCTTTTCGATCTTCAAAATTTGAAGAAGCAAACAAGCTACACTGGCATTCCAAAACAAACGGACTGAACTGCTTGAAATACAAAAACGAGATCATATTGTGTATGACGTGTGGAATTCATTAGCAGACACTTACACACACACCTGAAGATATGCTTTTGGCATCCTCTCTATTTTGGGCGGTGGCTAAGTGTGGGAGTGATGAGCCGAGTGATAGGTCAAGTCCCAGCAAAACACGCTGATTTTTGCAAGCCATCGCTGAGTTGCGGAAGATTACCCACATGCTTCCCATGTCTCCTATCAACTCTAACTTCAGCGACTTCATGCATGTGGAGCACCGGGGGGCAGCATGGGCCAAGCAAGAGTCAAATATAACGGCAAATATAAAATTCCCCTGCGCCACTAACGGGCTGGGGTCGTCCAAAAGGCACCTCAAGAGAGCCTACTGGCGCTACAGACAGCACCAATGTATGTATATATATATATATATATATATATATATATATATATATATATATATATATATATATATATATATATATATATATATATATATATATATATATATATATATATATATATATATATATATATATATATATATATATATATATATATATATATATATATATATATATATATATATATATATATATATATATATATATATATATATATATATATATATATATATATATATATATATATATATATATATATATATATATATATATATATATATATATATATATATATATATATATATATATATATATATATATATATATATATATATATATATATATATATATATGGGCAGGAGATTTTCTCTTATACATGTTTGGTTGAAGGTGATAGCTTGATTTGCGCCAGGGTTACCATCAAGTCCCATTGGCAGAGGAATCCAAACACTTGACAGCATTTACGACACCTTATGGCCTCTATGAATTCACTAATGTCCCCTTTGGATTAAAAACAGCACCTGCAGCCTACCAGAGAATCATGAATCAAGTCCTCATAGGTCTGACAGGAAGAATTGTACATGTATATCTTGATGATTTGATAGTACGCGGGAAAGACATGGGCCATCACCTAAAGAACCTTCATGCCTTCTTAGACAGGCTACATAAGGCTCACCTGTCCTTAAGACTAGATAAGTGTTCCTTTTTCAAAGAGCAAGTAGATTACCTGGGTCACATTGTTAGTGCATCTGGCTTGAAGCCTCAGCCCTCAAAGGTACAGGCGGTGCAGCAACTCATCCCTCCAAAAACAGTCAAAGAACTATAAGGATTTCTGGGATTGGTTAATTTCTAAAGGAAATTCATTAAAGATTTTGCAAAGATAGCATCCCCACTTAATAATTTATTAAAAGGAAGGAAAGTAACCAAGAATGATAAGACACTTCTGAAGTGGAATGAGGAGGCATTGCATGCATTTAGTACAGTAAAGAACAGTCTAACATTGTTTTAACTTTACCGGATTTCCGGAAACCCTTCCATCTCACTACAGATGCGTCAGATAAGGCAATAGGTGGTGTGTTTCAACAAAAGGATGAAAATGGCAGTTTGCGTCCCATAGCATATTTTAATAGAACCCTAAATGTAGCAGAACGTAACTACTCAGCGGTAGAGAGAGAAGCTTCAGCAGTCATGTATGGCCTCAGTACTAACCGGCCCCTTATTTTGGGTTATAGGATCCACATCCTGTTGGACCATAGACCACTGACTTGGCTGTTAAAAGGCACAATACCTAGTCGCAGGATTGAACGCTGGCAGACGCTTCTAGGAGAATTTGACTTTAGTATTGAATATCTTCCAGGCCCCAGCAACATGGTAGCAGATTTTTTGTCGAGAATTAGAAATCAGGAGAGCGACGTGTTAGAAGGTGAATTGGATGCTCGGATTATGTCTGTAACCCTTAAAGGTGGACAAGACATGTCTGTCGCCTCTCCGGAGGGACATGACAAGCAGGATAAGTTTCTCCATTGGAGTCTTGACGGACTCATGGAGCACCAGGATCGCGATCCTGAACAAGCAGACCCTGAACGGCACGGGGCTCCTCAGCCTCGGTATGGGCTGCAGTGCCCACTCCGACGCCTTCAGCCTCCCTGCCTCGGCTACTATGGACGGTGACGCCCCGCTGACGGTTCATCGCGCCCCCTTCCACATCGGGCGTGACATGGTCTCGTCGCTCCTGGCCAGGACTACCCTTGGCCACCTCCCCTCCCCGCCCGGGTCATCTGTGCCCCCCCGCTGGACCTCCCTCCAGCGCTTCACGCGCTCGAGGAATCCGTCGCTCCGGGACCCACCTTCGCCCCCATCCTCCCTTGGTGGGGGTGGCTGCTCCTCGGGTTCTCCGCCGCGGGGGTCCTCTTCGTCACCTGTGGGAAGGCCTGCGTCCGTCTCTTCGGGCCCCGTCTCTGGCGGGCCTCCTCCCTTGCGGTTACGCTGTCCCAGTCGTGGTCCACGATGGTCGTCTGCCCGGCGGAGCACTTCGTGCCACGAGGACGTGGCGTTATTTTAACGGGGGAGGTATGTGGTGCCCCGCGGGACGCGACACCACTCACCTACGCTACCATCATCCACCACAATATCTACCGAGGACGACAGCGGTATAGAACGCTAAACATAATTTTACTGTAAGGTTAAGTTAGCTAGTGTTTGCCTTCCCACTTCCTGAAACACCTATCAGTTTCTATCCTGAACCTTCGGCATTGGAGGCGAACGTAGCTCTCGCAATCTCTAAGCCTTTACATTTGTGGCGACCTCGCCAGGATAGAATTATGATGAGTTTCTCAGTGACTGGATGGTTTATAAGTCGCCTTGAGCGCGCCCTCGTTGTCTGAGGCCCGGAAGCGAAGTATTACCCTTTCCACAGTGTTGTATTGGTTGTTTGACCGTTGATGGAAGAGTAATCTGGTTGCCATAACCATTGTGTTTTCCAACTTGCGTCCAGTGAGTTGTTGTTTGCTTATCGACGAATAGGTTGGTTATTATATCTTCGTCGAGTATCGTTGCCGGTTGTTACTAATTTTCTTTTGATTTATAGGGGTAACTACTATATTGTTGTTCCCCAAGGACGGCTTACAGTGCTGCACTTTCGCCGCCTTATAACTGTACGTCTGTGCATTGTTGCCAGGTATAGTATATACTTCCTATTTAATCATTTGCCTGTACTTCTCATCAACTTGTCTCTCTCAGATTTGGAAGCTTGGAAAGCTCAAGCAATTAGTTTGGGTTTCTCTGGCGATGATATTGGTAAGTTTGTGCTACAGCAGCAGAACATTCTGCGTGAGGAACGTGCTGCTGAACGACAGGAAAGGAAATAAGAACAGGAACGTGGTGCTGAACAACAGGAACGACAAGAAAGGAAAGAGAATGCAGTAGACAGAAAAATTGGCAAACCGAGAGTCAGAAAAGGAACGATTGAGGGTGGAGGCTGAACGATTGAGGGTGGAGGCTGAAAAGGAAGTTGAACTCACTCGTATAGCTGCACAGGGTTCATCTACTCCTCAGGCAGTGTCTCACGAGGAAAATGTAAGTAAGCCCCGTTTACCTCAGTATAAAGAGGGAGAAGATATTGCTTCTTATCTGGTACGGTTTGAGAGAGTTGCTGATTTGAGTAAAGTACCTCCTGATACTTATGCAGTAGAACTTGGTAGTTTGCTTACTGGTAAGGCTGCTGATATATATATATATATATATATATATATATATATATATATATAATATATATATATATATATATATATATATATATATATATATATATATATATATATATATATATTTCTCTATTACCTGAAACTACAAGTTCATATCCCATCCTTAAGAAAGCACTCCTCACCGGGTTCCATAAGACTCCAGACGGTTATCGGTCGGAGTTTCGCAGTGTTAAAATTAGGAGTGGGGAAAGTAACCAGCAGTTCTCTTCTCATTTAACTAGACTATTTCAGGCCTGGTTAGAGACATCGAATGTTACCGATGATTATGACTCTCAAAGATTTGCGTCTCTTTGTGAAGGAACGCCTACCAACTACGCTGTTGGCCGCTGTACAGCTTGCTGACAATTGGGTGTCTGCTCACAATGTGTACTCCATGCCACAATTAGGCCATCTCTTTAGTAAGAAACCCTCTAAGCCATCTTCCTCCTTGTCTAAAGCACAACCTTATCAGGCTACTCCCGCCAAGGGCAGCTCGTCGGCTATACGGTGTCACAATTGTGGAGAAGAGGGCCATATTCGGCCTCGATGCCCCAAGAATCCCAGAGCGTTCAAGGACGGCACCGCTGCTCAGCCACATAAGGTAGGCTTCTGTTGGGGGGATCCTATTGTTCCTAATTACAGAGCTTCTGTCACTATTAATGGTGCCTGGACCTCCTCCATTATCATATATACTGGTTGTTCATGTATCATCGTCTCTGAGGAGTCCCTGCCTGACGCTGATGTTAGTAACTGTCAAGTAGCTCATGTCACAGATTAGTTGGGGCGTTTTAATGAGTTCCTGGTATTGCGTTGTTATCTTAGATGTCCATATTATACTGGATGGACAGACGTAGTCCGGGCCCCTATTAAGTCTGCTGCTGCCTTAATTGGAAATGTCCCAGGGGTAAAGGCACCAAATGATTCTGATAACTTCTGCTGTTCTAGAAAGTGTTCCACGGCCTCTTTGCACCTCTTCTGTATGTCAGATTTTACCAGAGGATGCCTGCACTCCTGACGTGCCTGAGCCAATTGTTGCCCCTGTCGCTACCATTCATGAACATCCTGCCAAACACACCAGTTCTGCACAGGTACATGTATCAACACGCTCCAGTAGAATGAAGCGTCTACACCCCCTTGCCCTACCAGCCTTGCAGCCACTGTCTATAACTCCTGATGAGTTCGGACAGTTGCAGGCGTCGTGTACTTATCTCAACGAGATAAGGGGTAAGGCTGATTCTGCTGTTATTGACCAAGTTAGGAATGGCTCCACCTTTCAGTTTATTATGATTGACGGTCTTCTGTACCGCAAGTGTCTAACGTCTAGTAGACCTGATAAGGTAGGAAAGCTAACAATGGCTGTCCCTCGTGACTCTCGCCAGATCATCCTATCTGTTGCCCATGAGAGCCCTCTCGCCGGCCACTTCTCCCACAGGAAAACTGAGATGAAAATCCTAGAACATTTCTTCTGGCCAGGAATGGGATTGGATATAAAGGCATTTTGCCGTTCCTGTGACAAATGCCAGCGGTTCTCTGCTTAGGGAATGGTTCGCCCGGCTCCTCTGAAGCCGATGCCAGTAATTACGGAACCATTTTACAGGGTTGCCATTGATCTGGTGGGTCCCTTGTCACCTCCGTCTTCAGATGGTCACAGGTATATCCTAACTCTGATTGATTTTGCTAAGGGTTTCCCGGAAGCAGTACCCCTAAAGGATATTGATTCTATATATGTGGCTGAGGCCCTACTTTCCATCTTTTCCCGTGTTGCTATTCCTCGGGAAGTGTTATCAGACCGAGGTACTCAGTTCACCTCTAACTTGATGGCAGAACTACATAAGCTACTTGGTGTAAAGCCTATCTCTACTACACCTTTCCACCCCAGCAGCAACGGTCGCATTGAACGAATTCATGGACCTTTGAAGGCCTCGCTGAGGAAGCTCTGTGAAGACAAACCTAAGGAATGGCATAGGTATTTAATACTAATTGTGTTTGCCCTCAGAGAAATTCCCCAAGACAGAACTGGCTTCTCTGCATTTGATTTATTATACGGCCGTTCCGTGAGAGAACCTTTAACTGCTCTGCGAGATTTGTGGGAGGATCGTAACATCCAAGGGCAGGAGAGAAGCTGTTTCCAGTATGTGACTGAGCTCCGGGATAAGCTGTCAGAGTATGCCAAGAGAGCGGCACAAAATGTCAATATAAGTGCCCGCCGATATAAAGCCTACTTTGACGTGGGATCACAAGACCGTCAGTTCCGGGCCGGAGATGAAATGCTCGTATTGCTGCCGAGCGAAACAAATAAGCTACTTCTCGCATGGGAAAGGCCAATACGAAGTATTAGAGAGACGTTGTAAAGTTGATTATTTGATTGACACTCCTAGAGGTCCTAAACTTTATAATGTGAACTTGTTAAATAAATATTTTCGTCGAGTACAATCCATGCAAGCATCTGTTCTGGATGAGATCTCTACACTCGAGGATTCGAGTCCAGAAGCAGACGTGCAGAAGGCTACTCTAGTCATCAGAGTCGACGACTGCCAAGATTATTCTAACCACTTGCCTCTGACCCCTGATGGTGTGACCGACGACCAGCAGGACACCGAACCCGAGATCGGTTCTCACCTGGCTGATTTACAGCAAAAAGGATTAAGAGACCTAGGTGAATTCCTCGACGTATTCTCTAACACTCCTGGTTGCACTAATACCATGGAGCATGATATTTCGCTCACAACCACAGACAGAGCTCGGGCTAAGGTTTATCCGGTCCCAGTTCACCTCAAACCCTATTTTGAGAAAGAGGTGGAAACACTCCTGCAGCAAGGCATCATTCAACGCTCCGCATCCCAGCACTCTTCACCTGTAGTGATGGTAAGAAAGCCAGATGGCTCCTTTAGAGTGGCAGTTGATTATCGTCAATTAAACTCTGTCACTGTATTTCATGCTGAGCCTATTTGCAATATGGAAGAGGACTTGTATACGTTTTCAGGTTCTAAGTATTTCTCAGAGTTGGACTTGTGTCAAGCATATTACCAAGTACCGCTATCTGACAGAGCCAAACCCTTAACTGCTTTTCCTACCCACCTGGGTCTGATGGAGTTTCTTAGGATGCCATTTGGATTAGTTACTGCCTGTGCCACGTATATTCGGCTGATGAGGATTGTCCTGGCCGATTTACCTGATGTGAGCTTTTATTTTGATAACATCTTTATACACTCTAAGGATTGGGAAGGGCACCTGGCCGCTCTTCGTTCCGTCCTTAGCAAGCTGAGAGACCATCACCTCACCGTCAAGCCATCAAAGTACCGCTTTGGGGTCGAATCCATCCAGTATCTTGGTTTTCGGCTGGATGACAGTCATTTCTGGCCCCTGCAATACAAGGTCGAGGCTCTGACCACTGCATCTCCCCCTTCCACTAAGAAACTCCTGCGCAGCTTCCTGGGGTTAATATCTTTTTACAAAATGTTTATCCCACAGGCATCTGAGTATACTGGTCCCTTGTCAGACTTGTTGAAGAAGGGTGTAAAAGAACCTCTTCATTGGAGCGAAGATCTGCTACGCCGCTTTGCCCACCTCAAGTCTGCCCTCTCCATTGCTTCAGTTCTTCCTCTCCCAAACTATCAAAGGACCTTTGTACTCAGAACATATGGCTCCAACCACTGGCTAGGCGCAGTGCTGCTCCAGTATTACAACGATCATCCCCATCCCGTATCGCAGCTACAAATCATTATCACATCATCGGTGTCACAGAATCTTGTATTTGCCGTGTTAAAGTTTGATTATTATCTTAGAAGGAAATAATTTATTTTAGAGGTAGATCACAGACCTTTAGTGTACTTGGCCACATTCACGGGGAAAGAATGATAGACTTCTCAGATGGTTACTTGGCTTGCAAGCTTATAAATTCAGGGTTGTCTATATTGCTGGTAAGGACAACGTGGGTGCTGATTTTCTTAGTAGATCACTCTCATAATCATATCTAATGTCTGTCTCATCTACTTGCAGTAGATTCTTGTTTGGGGGGATGTGTAAGGGCCGCCGGCAACCCCCACATAACTTTGTGTGTGTGTGTGTGTGTGTGTGTGTGTGTGTGTGTGTGTGTGTGTGTGTGTGTGTGTGTGTGTGTGTGTGTTTCCGTGTGCGTAGGACCATCACGCCACCGTAACTACCACTTATCCACGCGTGATGCTTCACGTGAATTGCCGATGCACGCTTTGAACCCGCGAAGATAATCGGTGGTGTTGACTGATCTCCGTCTTGTTAACCCGGCAGCGTCGGTGGACCCATTTTTGGGCTCCCGCGAGTCGGTCCGCTGAAACGGCGGCCCAGTTTTGGGCTCGGCTCAAAACGCCTAATTCGAACTAATTGTAGGCGGTGGGGGCATTGAGCAACCCACCATGCATGAACTGGGTCATTGGTGTGGTTGATTGATCTTGGGGTGGGCTTATTTGTCATACGTGGTGCTGTAAGGTCATGGGAGACTGAATTAGCGACTCTCGGCTAGATGCCACGTGTCACGAGACTATTTATTTTGTAACAACCACCACCCAAAAAGAATGGAGTTTGAGTATAAGTAAATACTTTTAACGACTTTATGGTTATGAGAATAGTAGTCTGATATACGTTCCATGCTCATTTCTTAGTCTCAAAATGCAGTGTAATGTTACTGTTTCTCGGCCACTTCTCGGCTTTCCCATAGCCGACGCCCACGGATTAATATCCGTAGTGACCTCCAATCTTCTGCCGGCAACATACATCCACACCACTCTGGGCTGAGGTCCTCATTTAGAAGACATCACTTTCGTGGGCTGAAGTGATTCTCTTTCTGCCTCTTCAAGCCGCTGTATAGAGAGGGAACGGAACTCTTATCCTGCCGCCTCTGGTCTCGTCTTGAGCTGTGCTACGTTACATCTGTGCTACTGTCACGACCCCACACCAGGTGATCTTTAACCTTGTTCTATTTAACCTCCCCACAGTGTTGGCCTAAAGGCTGTGATGTTGCTATACTTGAACTACTATGGTGAGGATTAATAGACGGTTATATCACTGTTACGTGTTTGGGGGAATTCATTATTGATGTTTGTTACACCTTTGTGGTGATTGTGTGCACAGTGTTTCCTCGGTTGTCCTGATTGACTTCCGTGTATACGACTCCGCACCAGGTAAGTGTAACCTTTTCTATCATTCCTCTCCAGTGATTATTCGTGCCCTTTTCTTAGCAGCTTGTAATGTGATTACTATTTAGGTAGTATCATTTGTGTGGAGAGGATGCTTGACGGTTAGATTGCTGTACGTGTTGGAGGAGTTATGTCAGTGTTATTAACTTGTTATTTAATAAACCTAATGTTAAGTTAGCAAGTGTTTGCCTTCCCACTCCTGAGATACCTATCATTTTATATCCTGAACCTTCGGCATTGGAGACGAACGTAGTTCTTGCAATCACTAAGCCTTTACTCTACTTGTAGCTGTATTTGATTATTTAACATGTGAAATTTTAATATTGTCTTTCTCACAGGCGGTAAATGAAACCGGTTTACAGGTATGGACTTCCGAAGGGAAAAGTCGCGTCTGAGCAGCGACAAGTCAACCCTAGGGAGCTTGCCATTGTTGGATGACTCTGACGCGGATAAAAGCTATGATGTTGGAGTGGAGTGCAAGTCCCTTAAACGGCAGCATGGGTCATTGTACTCGTCAGAGGAGGAGGCCTTATTGGCTTTTACAAAAGACCTCAACAAACTCAAGAAAAAAAGGGAAGAGGATCCGAAGCCAGGCTGAAGTCACTGGACTGATGAACCTGCACAGCCCACACCAGCTATAGAAAGCCCTGAAGGTACGGGCTGTTCTCTCAACGGTAATAATTTGCCATTGGTAAATATGTTCGTTAACTGGGTTCTTACATGGGACTCTTTCCCTTACAGAAGCTTCTGCTCTAGTAGAGGTGAACTTCTCAGAGGTCATTGCAGAGGACACTGCAGCCTCAGCGAAGGACAGTACAATAGCCTGTTCAGATTAAGATGTAGAACAACCTGAATCTGCCCAAAAAATAACCTAAAAAGGAAATAACTATATATAATTTTTGGCTTCGGCCACCGACGGCTTGGAGCCTGAGGATATTATGAGAAAGGGACAACTGAACCCTACCAAGCGGCGGAAGGTGCAGGGAGCTTTTGCCACTTGCGGTAGGGTTCCAACCCTGACATAAATTAAGGAACATTTCAAGATTCAACTTATCTTTCATAAAGAATAAATAAAGAAATTAGAGATCCAAGAGAGAGAGAGAGAGAGAGAGAGAGAGAGAGATGTTGCGACGAGCTGAAGAGTTTTGGGAGTCCGTCAAAACTGAACAAGCCGAAAGGCTCAAGGTGCTTGTTGTACGGCATGGGCTACGCGCAAGAACAGCTCCTCGCAGCAGACGACAGTGAGTATAGAATTTTGTCAACGAATCGATCTGCTTATAAATGTGCTAAAGTTACTGCATACATAAGAATGTACTCATAAACTAATTGCTGTTTATGTATTTCAGACAACCGAGTCCAATGGCAGGATGCAGCGGAAGAAGTATCAACATTAGACGGCACATTAGTCAGTGCCATAGATACTTGACGGTAGACGAGCAAGCAAAGCTCATCCGCAAGTATAAGAACTTACAACAACATGTCAAGTCAATGAGCACCAAAAAGCCTTCAACCAAACTACAGGTGCAACTGCCAAAAAATACCCAGAAAGGGAATGCAGTCTGTGTGATAAGAGGGTGAAACGGTTGGATATACATGTAGAAAAAGTTCACCGGCTTCAAAGAAAATCACAGGACTTCATCAAAGTAATGCGGCAATCTCTGGTTATACCAGATGATGTTGAGAAAATACAGCCGGTGAAAGTGGCAGCAGGAACAATGGTAATTACGCTGAATGATGGAGTAATGGCGTTTCTCCTACACTTTGAAGACTACTTGAAGAAGAATTGTTATCTGATTGACAGCTCCAGGCGGGCGCATGTGCGGATAGTGAACGACGTTCTCACCCATCAAATCAACTATGAGGTCCTGACCATTCTCAACGGCCCAGCGATTTGCAAGTTGTTTGATAATATGGATAGAACTGAACCTCCTCTGGGATTTCTAGAATCAAAGAATGTATTGAAAGTGAACACCATTCGTAATTTTATCGAAGCTTGCCAGCGAGCGGTAGATTGCCTCGCCTTGTCCGACCTGGAAATCTATCAAATAGATGACCAAGAAAACAGAGAGACTACAAAACTCATCAAAGTAATGAGAGGTATGTAAACCTATCCTATGTGTTATTTGCATATCTTTGCTATATTTATCTGTTTGTAATACATATTGGTAAGTATATAATTTTATCACCCAGTGAAAATACGGAAGGAGGAAACAATTGAAATGGGCCAAGCTAGACGCTAAAAAGAGAGGGAAAATGTGACCCTGAAAGTCATAGGAAGGATCATGACCTCAGCCTACGTCAACAACACGTTAGACATTGCCAGGCAATCTCTAACCGATCCTGCCTCCAGACCCGCGACCAAGACAGACATAACCCGCCTGAGAGACGTCCTCATCACCACGATGATGATTAAAAATCTCAGGCGCCCAAAGGAGTTTGCAGAATTTGCGCTGGTGGAGTACCTGGAGATGAAAGAGAGGAAGGACCCAAAGACTGGTGTTGAAGATTACAATGTGCAGATTGCACGACACAAAACTGCAACACAAGGTATATACAGTTGTGGTATCATAGAGTATCTAATGGTCTTGGAAGCTTTGAAAAAAAAAACATCCTCATGAAGGTATAACCTAGTGTTTTCTTGCAGGTCCCGCACTCATCTTTATGAATCAAGCTGAGCGGCAGACACTTGATGCTTACGTGATTCACTACCGGCCTCTGGTAACAACCTGCACTTCTCCCAAGTGCTATGTATTCCCAAACCGAATACAAATGACCGGCACTTCCTGCTGCTCAAAGTTGGCTTTTTCAAACTTGAACCGAATTATCTGTAAAGTAGCGCTCAAAGCAGCAGCAGGGAGTAAGATAACTTCCCGCATATGGCGCCGGTCCCAAATTACACCACTGTGGGAGAAAAATCAGGATCCAACTTGGAGGCACAAAGTGGCCACTCAGTGTTGCCATTCTCTAGAAAAGGCCACATGCTACTAAGGGCAGAGCGACAAGATAGAGCCCGGGAAGACGGTGGTGAGCACCCTCACGGCACTCAGAGTCAAAGCTGTTGCCACCGACACCGAGACCGGTGTAACTCATCCCACTACGTAAGTAAACTGCTCTGTGAGCACGTATTTAACTTTAAGATTCGAAAACAATTGGTCAATAATCATCCTGATTAGACCCATACGTAATGTTCTATTTAATTTTATATATAGAGCTCCAGCTGGCGATGTGCCCTCTGTGATGCTCGCTAACCCTTCAGACAAGGCTGACAATGAGGAGGGCCGCTCTAGAGAGACAGAGAGTTTCCTGGTGCCCGATGCCCCCTCTAAACCACAAGGGAAGCAAGCTGATGTCAGTGAGGAAGAATAAGTAGAAGCAACTTATGTAAAGCGGGTATCATGAACATAGCTGTATGTAATGAACAAAGCAACGTCCAGCTGTTCAGGCCTAGGAGAAGTGTCATTTTCAGAAGTGTCGTGTCATCTGGAAGCGACTTTCCAGGCAATGTCAGCGTGATGACATCCTTGGGAACCGCCAATATGTTCTCTGTACTCCATATTGACACTGAGGATATGGCAGAGGCAATGCCATTAGACATCGCAAAAAAATTCAAAGACATTACAAGCGCCATGAAAACGTGTAATAGGAGTAGGAGGCCGGATTCCGTGATGGTACTGTGGGAGGAGGTTCGAGAATACATGGTCGAAAGGGACTCCCGCTACGCCCCCTGGTCGGCTGAAAAACTTAGAAACAAACATAAATATATCAAAAGTGCAAAGGCGTCCCTGAAAAAAAAAATGTAACCTCCCACAAGGTCCAAAGTGTGTTGTAGCCTAGATTCAAGTATAGGCATAAATTGATTTGTTTAAGGTATTAGTCTGGATTAAGTGTGCAAAATAAAATAAAATAAAAAATATGGTTTGCATATAAAAATGTTAAAATAATTGTAACGTGTGCCTCATGTAACCTCCTACAAGGACCAATGTGTACTAGAGCCTAGATTTAGGTGTAGCCATGATAATGTGTTAGGTTAACCTAATTGTTTAATAAATATAGCATAATATATTTGTTTCTCTTTCCTCATAGTCCATTCTCTTAATTCATCTCATCTCATCATCATGCTAACCAAACTTTTCTATCTACAGGGACTGGCACGGCTCTGGGGCTTTTCCCCACCTTGTGTGTTGCTCGATATTTGGAAAATATATTCTGTAACCCTGTAACCTTCGGGGAGTTTTAGCCACAAGGATGCTTACCAGTTAGCAGCCCCGCTTATTTTGACGATCCCTGTGCTGGGCTCAACAGCGCAGGGGTACGTCTTACGAGTCAAACCTTTCTCTCGACAGGCTTCTTTCCCCACCAAAGCAAGGGGTTTGAAGAAAACTAATGATGTGTGTAAGGGTATCAAATAATCTTCCAAATAAGGCTTGTGGTTCCGTCACGCAACCTGATGACGTACACCTCAACCACGAGCCTTGTACACTCTTTGTGTATCATTTGCTAAAACATTATCGGTTTTCATGGCCATCCTTATTACATGAAGGGACGGCCACACTACCTAAAAATGAATGCGCTGGCGGCCAACGCGATTCAGCACAATGGAACTCGTGCTTGCTACTTAGGCAAGCATAATATGTTCCCTAAAAGACTTAAAGCGTCTTCTATTTACGCCACCAAAGCAACCATGGTTTGCCAACTATGGTTGGTTAAAGCAACCAGAGTTGGGGCAACCAGCGTGTCATAAATAGAACGCGCCGCCAGCTGTTCCAGGCAACTTTGTAAACAATCGGTAGCTCTCCACAAACTTTGACAATGGCGGCATGTAAAGACTTCGAGGAGTTCTTTCCAGCGCTGTGCGTAGCACTCTCTGAAGAAGTGTGCCACAATGAATCAACAGCTGACATGGTGCCTGAACTTGTTGGCAGTGCAGTTGTGGGCCTGACAGATATGTCGAGGTGAGTGAAACTACAATAATTACAGCAGCAACGGACAGATGCGTCCCCGGACCACGATGCATCCTTTCCATAGTCGTGCTATATTTGAAAGGTAGTCCCACCACCTACGAATGACTTAAATACTGTCTCCTGAAAGTGTAAAGACACTGCTGTACGAACGTATGGATCTCCCCAAATATACGCAACATGGTCACTTGGAAATCGCACTTTTTTTTTTTCTCTATCATTTCTTTCCTCGTATCTTCACAGGTACTCAACCCAGCTCCCAAGAAACATTGAGAATATGTTAATTTGCATGTAATTTCTGGCCACTCTTTCAAGGAGTGATCATGATTTAAACACATTCATAATATTCTGCACACTAAACTGTGAGTGAGAGTTCATTTCATAATTATTTACAGTTATGCACCAATCATAACATTTAACAAATATTCGTGACAGCTGCTTTTAAGTTTTGTCACACATCATTAGTTTCCCCATTCTCAATCCTCTAAAACTATTGATTTTCGATAAGAAAAAATCGGAAAACAATATGAAACTTGAGCTCTACCTAGTGAGACTATCAAACTTTTTGCAGTGAGTGCCATGTAGTATACATGTTAATAAATATATATCATACCTTTCTCCTTTAGTGACCACAGAGGGAAGCCTGAAAGTTTAATAAACTACAAAATTATCATATGGCCTTGGCCCACAACCATTGTGTCACCCAGAGCAGAGTTGTACCCAACCTATGTGTGCTAAACGATAAGTGTAGGTTATTTTAATTTGAGATTACATGCTGTCTGATATAGGTATCTGCCAAGAGTAGGCCTTCCCTCTTTTTGAGGGGAACTATGGCCTCTGTCTTGGGATTGAAGCTTCCTGACACCCATTTTTATTTCTTTTTTTCTTAAAATAATTTTATCATTATAGAGCAAAGACAGACATTATGATAATTTAAAGGTTAGCACTGGGTATGTAAGAATTACACATTCTTGTTTCATGCGATTGCAGAATACATCGAGAAAGTGAGGCATCGTTTGCTGATGAACTGTTGGCCATGGACGACAAGGACTTCTTTCAGCACCTTCGCCTGACCAAGCCTGCCTTTACATATTTGCTGGATAACATCAAGAAGGATGACACTCCACCGAGAACCCATGGCAAGAAGAAGGTATCTACCACTGAAGGTCTGTTGCTTACATTATGGTTCCTTGGCAACAAGATATCTTTTCGAGAGACAGCTTTTCAGTTTCGTAGGACAATCAGTGCTGTCCATCGACTGTTTTATTCCACTGTTCTCCTGATATGTGAATTGGCTAAGAAGGTAATCACATGGCCATCAGATATAGACATGACCCAGAATGAATTTGTTAAAATTGCAAATATTCCTGGCATAGTAGGGGCAATAGATGCAACTCACATAAATGTCCGACCTCCAGAAGATAATCAGAAAGACTATCTAGATCGCATGATGAACCATAGTGAGGTGTTACTTGCAGTGTGTGATGCAAAAATGCGATTTACTCACATATCAACAGGATTTCCAGGAAGCATTCATGATCAGCGATGCCTTGACCTCTCCCATAATTTAAGTGCAGCAATCAAGACACCACCAAATGAATTTTTTCCCAGGAATGAGTTACACTTAGTTGGGGACTCAGGCTTTAAACTAGAAACAGCACTACTGGTACCCTACAAAGATATCGGCAATCTGACAGAGAAGCAACGCATGTATAACAAAAAATTGTCAAAATCTAGAGTAGTCATTGAGAATGCATTTGGTTTTTTGAAAGGGAGATTTCGTTGTCTGAAACACCTTGAGGTAGATATAGAAAATGTAACCTCAATCATTGTTGCATGTTGTGTGATCCACAATGTAGCCCTTATGTTTCCTGATAAACTCACTGTGCCTGAATTGTCTGAATATTGTGATGACACAGACAATGAAGAGCATATTTTTGATCCTCAGTCACATGCAGTAGAGAAAAGAAATTTCATATGTAACAATTTGCCTTAGACTACAGTATCAGCTTGTTGCTGGATTTCTGGGGTAGATGTAATAAGGCAGCAGCTCGAAAAGTGATCAGCCATGACAGAAGTTGAACTCACGTTCTAAGATTATGTGTATGCTAACTATGTAACCCCAGCCTCCCCACGTCACCTATTATGTATTTTTTTATTACTCTGAAAGGCAAATGAGTGTCAATAACTTTGTAGTGTTATCATAACCCAGTGATTAAATGTTATGATAACCTACCCAGTGGCCACTCATTTGCTTTTTATGAAGATGGAAATGAGTCCTTTAGATTCATTAGACACAATTTCAGCTGATAAATATTGTTTCTGCATAAATTGTGACATTAGTGCATCATGTATATGGAAGGAAAAGTATAAGGTGTGTTAACAGAGGAGGAGGATACAAGTAACTTACTAAAATAAAAGCCCTACTCATCAGTGGCACTGTGTACAAGTAACTAAATATAAATACCTATCAGGGAAGGATATTCAATAGGTTTGTATTTCATGCATTGAGTATCACATATTTATTGCATTAGATACTATAAAGTGTGCACTTTGGTTAATAAACTGATATAATTCATTCATTTGTTTAACCCTTAGGTAACTGTAAGTAGTAATAATTCTGCTGAAGTATGATTTTCCGTTCTACAAATAATACTGAAAATTCTCTTAAATAAGACTCATTCCTTAAGTATATCAAACACATATTCCACTCCAGTGGTGAGAATCGAACCTGGACCTCCATCTACAAGTTAGGCAGTTTGAACATCAGGCCACAATGGAGTACAAAAGTAAGGCTACACCATTTGCTTTACTTATGAACATGGTAAGGGAGCCCCGTGGCCTTGTGGCAAAACTCCTGGTATTTTTTAGGTCTGGGTTTAATTCCCACCATTGAAGTAAATGTTACCTTAATTCCTTTGGCTTCTTATACAAAATAAACAGGGAACTACTGTGACATCCAGGCTGAAAGACATGCCATCATCATCATCTAGTGTGATGCCCTAAGTTTCCTTTTATGGGATAGTATGGCTTTTGAGTCACCCCCACTCTTGGGAGTTTTAAGCAATCTCTTTACCAATATAACTTTTGCTCCTTGCTCTACATATTTTCTCAAGTTCTTCTTTGGTATCCCTACTGGCTTCCCTTCACCTATCCCCTGTTTTGCTACTGTCTAAAGTACATGGTCAATGTCTCTCTGCTAATTATATCCATACCTTCTCAGTGTTGGAAAAAAAGAAAAAGATATGACATTGATTAATTACTAATAAATTATTTGGTGGCTAATTCAGCCCAACATCCAAAACATTTTTACACTTTCAGTCACTGTCAGATTCATGTCGCCTTTTCCGCGATTTTTTTCCATGCATGGATTCGTAATTGTCATTGAATCTTCGCAATTCCTTTATAAGAGATTCACTGTGGTGTGCCCTAACGACTTCACTATTCTTCACAACTTCTGCATGCGTCTTCAGCTGATCCACAACATCCTGCAGCAGTCGTCTTACTTCAGCATTGTGTGAAGGAGGAGTTACCCTTTGCCGTCGGCTCCTACTGGGGCCAGCGCCTGTCACTGGTGTACTGGCTTCAGTATGGGTACTTGAACCAGCAGATCCAGTAACTCCTGTCGAGGGCCCTGCGCCTGCCACTCCTATGCCGGCTTCAGCGCGTACACTTCGTCCAGTAGGTCCAGTACCACTTGTAGAGGGGCCATCACTTGCCAGTGCTATGCTGGCCTCAGTGCGTCCACTTCGTCCAGTAGGTGCCACTCTTTTGCCACCTTCTGTGGGTGCACTTAGAACAGCTGGTGGTGGTAGTTCATGGTCAGCATCCAAATCTTCATCAGTTGGTGCAAAAGCAATCATTTCTTTTTGCAAAGAACAAGCCTATGGAAAGTATACAGATTACTATTAAAAGTCTGTTAAGAAAAGGGGAAGGGGCAGGAATAAACTGTTATTATGAACACAGTAGTAGCACTATCAATTTGGCAATGCAAAGACAATAGATTTAGCACATACAAATGCAAGTAAGGTTCACAGAGTTTAAGGTAAAAGATTTAAATGTATGTACAGGAGGAAATTTAAATGTAATTCTTAACCTATTTTTATAGACAAAAATTTGCATTACCTACCATTGTTCTACCACTTTCAAAGAGGTTCCGTGGTTCAATGCTGGGAGCCCCGAAGGAGACCATGGAGAATGTCAAAGTGAGAAGGTTGAGGGATTGGTGGTGCCCCTGTTTTATTGACATTGTCTATGTATTTTTTGTATGCCTTCAACAGGTTACTCCACTTCTGCCTGCACTGTAATGCTGTGAAGTTCCCATGAGGCAACTGTAATGCAAGCTTATGTATTAGTGATATTGCATAATATAATATTCATATCGTCAAAACGAGGAGGCCACAATATGATTTCGCATCAAATTCCATTTTCATACAAATAAACTGAAACAAGTGACATTTGTGCTATAAGTGGGTGTTAAATCATATGCAGTTCTCAGGAATATGAATTGAGACAATTCTGATAAAGGTGAATATTAGCAACATAATAATCTCTGCAAAACTATATTTTTACCTGCAACAGGCAAATCAGGCACTTATGATGAATAAGGAACATAATTTGAGCATCAGACTAACAAACACTTTAATGGTACACAATCCATAACAATATAACTTTCATGTTGCTAACAGTGCAATATCTTCAAGTATACTGCAAAAGGCCCAATGTGCTGCTAGTTCCACTTCTTGTTAAACCGTGAACACTGCAACTGTACAATGCATGCATTAATGTGACAGATGAATGTGCTGTACACAAAAAAATTTTGATACCTTTTTATTTAGCTCACTGGTAATTTTGCTCCACACCTTAATTTTCTTAGTCTTATTGTCATTCAGAAGTGAAATATGTGCTTCAACAATCTGAAGAAAAATTTATATTGCTAATGGAGACCAAACAACTGGACGAGGACCACCATGTGATGAACTGCCTTGAGTGTCATGCTGTGAAGCTGATAAAGACAAAGAATTTAAGCATTTATAATTTTATGCATCGCAAATCCCAAACTTGGATATGGATATGGGATTGCATATGGGATAAGTCCCATATGCAATGCAAACCCACACATAAATAAAGGGTGCAAGTTATGGGGACAGTGAACTCTATGAATTTGTATTAGGAGAGAAATGTAAGACAATGGTAACAGCTTATAATTATCATCTTAGGGAAGATGCTACACCATATGATGTTAGTGCATCTCATGCAAAGAGTAACCATAACTGTGTTGTACAGTGAAATATTAACAGAAAAAAACATACTATAAATTAGTTCCTAAAGGTAAGAGGCAAGCAAGAAAAACCTATACACCAAAGGAATATACGTCTATAAAGCAACACTAATGTAGACGTAAACCTACATTGTGTACTTCCCTCAAAGGGGTGAGGGGTTCCTTCACATGTCACTTCAAGAGTTAACGGTTCATCAGGCGACTCAGAGACATCACCTTGTGAGCCTGATACTTCTACAATCAGTGCATCTGTGAAAAAAAATAAAAAAATAAAATAGACTTCTAAGATTTGCTATTACAAGTTTAGCTTGATTGCTTATTAATTCATACATTATATATATATATATATATATATATATATATATATATATATATATATATATATATATATATATATATATATATATATATATATATATATATATATATATATATATATATATATATATATATATATATATATATATATATATATGTAAGTCAATACTAAGGTACTAATTGAGATCTGCTAAATAGTTTTGTCATAACAAGTTAATTGTTTCTGATGGAGGGCATCTTAGAACTGACATATTGTTATAGCTCAGTTTACCTTCTCTCTGTTGAACAAGGTGTGAGTGGGCAAACACTTGATGATCAATAATGTAGGTACTAGTTGGTGCCACCAAAGTACAGAAAGGACATTTATAACTGGAAAAAATGTAAAATATTAACAGATTTATGACATTGCTGTTATGGATGCCAAACAATATTCACAAAATTTCCAGCATCAATAGATACACCTCTTCATGACAATACTATTACATATATTTTTAATTCTTTGTGTCATGGTCCATCATTACACAACTGTGTGTTTCGTAAAAAATTAGAACAGCCTCATGTCTTGTAGTACTTACGATGGACGATGAGCATCTGCCATCTCTAGCAAGGAAGCAGTGTTATGTAATTACAACTGAAAAGTACGGAAAATTTATGATACTCACTGGCCACCATTTTGGTATTTGCCTGTGTATAGAGTTGTGACAAGTTTGAAAGATTACCTAAAGGGATAATTTTAGCTCTAATACAGACACAAAAAAATATTCAAATGAACAATTGCAATTTTACTTGTCTCTATGACGATTTTCCCCTATAAATTATGTGAAATAAATAAGTTTTATGGGAAAGGATGCAGGCGCTCCAGCTGTACTGCCTCTAAAGGTAACCAACACTTTCAGTTACAGCCGTGCCTGTCTTATTAACTGCATTTTTTTATTAATATGTCAGCATTGACACCTTTACATACCACCCAACTAGAAGCTGGCTGCAAGCTTGCACACCTGCCGTGGGTGGTGCTGCAGGCCAAACACCTGCCGCGGGTGGTGCTGCAGGCCAAACACCTGCAGCCGGTGCTGCTGCACGGCAAACACCTGCCGCGGGTGGTGCTGCAGGCCAAACACCTGCCGCGGGTGGTGCTGCAGGCCAAACACCTGCAGCCGGTGCTGCTGCACGGCAAACACCTGCCACGGGTGGTGCTGCAGGCCAAACACCTGCAGCCGGTGCTGCTGCACGGCAAACACCTGCCACGGGTGGTGCTGCAGGCCAAACACCTGCAGCCGGTGCTGCTGCAGGGCAAACACCTGCCGCGGGTGGTGCTGCAGGCCAAACACCTGCCGCGGGTGGTGCTGCAGGTCAAACACCTGCAGCCGGTGCTGCTGCAGGCCAGAATACCTGTCGTGGGTGCTGCTGCAGGCCAGAACAAATCCAAGCAAGCATGGGAAGAGTAGAGTTCCGGAAGTGTTTTGCGTCATCACTGATATTGAAGAAGAACAACTGATTTCTCGGCAAACTCCACTAGTTGAAATATCTCTCCACTCGAAAGAACACTTACGCACTCCATTCAGGTGGTGGCTTATGATATCTGACCAGAAAAGTACACTTATTTGTGAAATAACTCACCTTAAGGGACGCCTTGGTGTATCAGCTGATCTGCAACCACGATGGGGTTGCCAGACACCACCTCGACCAACCACTGTCCCGAGCGTGGTTGCTGTGGTTGCCCCTCCGAGCAACTACAGTTGCCCCAACCCGTGTTGCTTGGCGTAAATAGAACACGGAAAATCAGCTCCGAGCAACTCGAGTTGAGCAACCAGGCGTAAATAGAAGACGCCTTTAGTGATGAGACTTTTCCGAAAATTTATCACTCGTACAGAGACCGAAAAGCCACAAAATGGGGCGTAGGTAATGATATTGAGTATCACATTGTCCTCCTTATAAAGCATTTGAATTGTTCATTTTAGCAACAGAGGGAAACAAGGAGGGCAGGAGGGTCAGGAAAAGTACCTACCCGTAATACACATACCCTTACACGCATTGGGGTAGAAAACTATATATGTAAAAAATGTGGAAAATATTCACCCAGAAGAGTACCATTAATGCACAAACCCTTACACACATTGCTGTAGAAAACAAAGAGTATAAGGAGCGTCGGAATTCACTCGGAAGAGTATTTACCGTAAGTACACTTACACACATTGGGGTAAAAAACTATGAATGTAATAAAATGTAGGAAAACATTGACCCAGAAGAGTATCCTTGATGTACACGCGCTTACACTCACTGCTGTAAAGAACAATGAATGTAAGGAGCGTGGGAATGCATCCAAAGAGTATTTACCCTACGTACATACACAAAATATTCATGAATAAGCCGAGATTTCATGCTAACATGATCGGAGCGTTACGGAATAACAATTATACCTCCAAATAACTTCTAACTCCGCCTCTTGGTAGTAAAATTGTTAAAAATTTGTCTAAAGACGGCTTCAATCGCTTTCAAACTTGATCCAGAATATAATGACGTTAACGTTAACTCTTAACATGAGCCCAGAGGGCTCTTGTTAAGAATCGATAGACTATAGCGTGGTAATATATATAGATAACAAAAGATTCATATGGGGTTATATGGATTTAAGGCTTAGGTTTTAATGTGTAAATATGTAGGGAGAGAGAGAGAGAGAGAGAGAGAGAGAGAGAGAGAGAGAGAGGCCATTAACCCTAATATATAATTTTAAGATTTGCCACGTAGGCAACCAACCCTTTTTCATTATTTATAGAATTATAATAATTAAGCATATAATATCCTATACTTTAATATAATACGTTCTTCCTTTTATGATTAAGTACTAGATAAAATCTGAAATTCAAAAGATATTATCTCTCTCTCTCTCTCTCTCTCTCTCTCTCTCTCTCTCTCTCTCTGTCCCATGGCGTGAACCGTTACTACGTCCCTCCCCCGCCCCCCCGCCCCCCAACCCACACACACACACACACCCACACACCGCGAGAGAGAGAGAGAGGGCGAGAGAGAGAGAGAGAGAGAGTATATCTTTCGAATTTCAGATTTTATTTAGTACTTAATCATAAAAGGAAGCACGTATTACATTAAAGTATAGAATATTATATGATTAATGATTATAATTCTATAAATAATGAAAAAGGGTTGGTTTCCTACGTGGCAAATCTTAAAATTATATATTAGGGTTAATGGACTCTCTCTCTCTCTCTCTCTCTCTCTCTATATATCTATACCTATCTAGCTATCTATCTATATATATATATATATATATATATATATATATATATATATATATATATATATATATATATATATATATATATATATATATATATATATATATATCTATATATATATATATATATATATATATATATATATATATATATATATATATATATATAATTATATATATATCATTATATATATATATATATTTATATATATATATATATATATATAAATTCTCTCTCTCTCTCTCTCTCTCTCTCTCTCTCTCTCTCTCTCTCTCTCTCTCTCTCTCTCTCTCTCTCTCTCTCTCTCTCTCTCTCTCTCTCCATACCAATATCTATGTGGGTAATATGATACGCCATAGATATGCGCATTAACAGACTGTAAGCATATATAGACTGTAACCTAGATGCGCCCGCGAAAACGTGGTTCCTAGCTACAGCCTCGGCATAATCTGTCTGTATGAGTTTCCCTTACGAACTACACTCCATAGGAAGTATGCATCATAAAAAATGAACATGCGAACCACAATGGGGTGATGATTATCATAATTGTATATTCAAATGTTTCACATGAGCGACAATACACAGCAAAATTACTATGGTAGGAATAGGAATAGGTAGGATAGTAGGACTAGGTAGGAAGACACCTACCGAACGGGCGTGAGCTACTCTCGGTGAGGATATATGGGAAGCGAGGAGGGTGCTGAAGCCCTTCAAAGACCCTTCCCATGTCCTCACTAACCGTTTCCCTACTGTTTCATCAACACCAGAAAGCAGTTCAGCATGCTCTCTAAAGACAGTTCCTCTCTCTTTCTACACCACACTACATTCACACAACACATACACCTTTTCCCAAAATTCAATTCAAAATGGCCTGGGGGGGGGGGACCATAAATTCCCCCAGGGAGAACTCCCCTTCTGGCTGCCGACTTGAGAGGTATCCTGATAACTCCTCGAAACTCCTTCTTATCAATTTCTGCAACATTCGCGGTCTTCGTTCTAATTTTCATTCTGAGAAACACCATCTCTCCTCCTCTAAACCTCACCTTCTCTTCCTCACCGAAACACAGGTTTCTGAGGCTACTGACAGCAACCTCTATTCTGTTCCCTCCAAATATCTCTAACCTAAATTTCAATCCAAAGCTGGATGTTGCGCCTACGTGCGCAACGACATCACTTGCTCTCGTGCCCACGACCTTGACTCTTCTGAATGTTCCACCATCTGGCTAAGACTTCATTGTCATTCTAATACTAAATACATCTGTGCTGTTTACCTCTCACGTAACTCTACTAACTATGTAAATTTTTTTGACTATTTTAACTCTAAAGTGGAGCACATCTTGACTCACTCTCCCTTTGCTGAAATCTCCATCTTGGGAGATTTTAATGTTCACCTTCAACTTTGGCTTTCATCCTCTTTCACTGACCATCCTGGTGAGCAAGCCTACAACTTTGCTCTCCTCAACGACCTAGAGCAGTTGGTTCAGCACCCTACTCGTATACCCGACCGTCTTGGAGACAGGCCCAACATTTTAGACCTCTTCCTTACTTCTAATCCTTCTGCTTACTCTGTCAAACTGTTCTCTCCGTTGGGTTTGTAGTGACCCTCTAAATCTCTCCGTTTTCTCTACATTCATCTCTTTAGTCTGCCCTTTAACTCACCACGTTCTCTTTCTCTTCCGCCTTCTATTACACACACACCTATCTCATCCTATATATTTCATCAAGTCGTGGGTCACTACATCATACACATATATCAAATCATCACGTATATTATAATAAACTCACCGACATGCATAATAACACCAAATCACCAACCGTGTACATAATAGTGTATATCAGCCTATGTAAATATTATTTACCAGTTATAATAACATTGATATGCCCATACATAAATTTCCTCTCCAATGGAGTCATCACTGGTTATTAGTTGTGTCTTTTAACCTACAAGGCGGCTTTAACGGACCCAAACGGCGGTGGACCCGCTACAACGTATGCTGCCTCGACACCCCACAAACAGAAATGTTTGGTTTTCGCTGTAGCGGCCTAGGCTGCCGCTACAGGTTCCTCCGATCACAACCTTATTTCTGTATCCTGTCATATCGCTCCCGTACATCCTCTGGACCCACTGAAGAGGCGATGCTTCTGGCATTTTGCTTCAGCTCGGTGGGACGATCTGAGGATGTACTTTTCCGATTTCCCGAGGAATGATTATTGCTTCCAGGAAAGAGACCCCTCTGTTTGTTCCCAGCACATCACAGAGGTGATTGTCTCTGGAATGGAGGCATACATTCCACGTTCTTTCTCTACTCCGCATGCTAAAAAGTCTTGGTTTAATCAAGCTTGTTCTCGTGCTATTAAATATAGAGAGGCAGCTCACAAAAGGTTCCAGAACCTTGGAACTCCCGCTAACATTGACCTTTACATTTCAGTCCGTAATCGTGCCAAATCTATTCTCCGACTTACCAATACGTCTTTTGTCAATAGAAAATGTCAACACCTTGCTTCTTTTAGTTCTACCCGTGACTCCTGGCATCTAGCCAAAAAATATCTCCTCCAATTTCACTTCTTCCTCTTTCCCTCCTCTCCTTAACCCTGACGGCAGCACTGCCGTCTCATCTGTCTCTAAGGCTGAACACTTCGCTCAAACTTTCTGTAAGAACTCGACCCTGGACGATTCTGGGCATATTCCTCCAACTCATCCCCCTTCTGACTCCTTTATGCCTGTTATTAAGATTCTTCCAAATGATGTTTGCTATGCCCTCTCTGGCCTCAATTCTGAGAAGGCTTATGGACGTGATGGAGTGCCTCCTATTGTCCTTAAAAACTGTGCTTCCGTGCTGACACCCTGCCAGGTCAAACTGTTTCGTCTCTGCATATCAACATCTACCTTTCCTTCCTACTGGAAGTATGCCTTTGTACAACCTGTGCCTAAGAAGGGTGACCGCTCCAATCCCTCAAAATACCGCCTATAGCTTTACTTTCCTGTCTATCTAAGGCTTTTGAATCAATCCTTCGCCGGAAGATTCAAAAGCACCTTTCCACGTCTAATCTTCTATCTGATCGCCAGTATGGATTCCGCAAGGGGCGTTCTATTGGCAATCTTCTTGCTCTCTTAACTGACTCTTGGTCATCCTCTCTTAGCCGTTTCGGTGAAACATTCTCTGTTGCACTAGACATATCGAGAGCCTTCGATAGAGTCTGGCACCAGTCTTTGCTTTCTAAACTGCCCTCTTTCGGATTCTATCCCTCTCTCTGTTCCTTTATCTCCAGTTTCCTTTCCGGCCGTTCTATCTCTGCGGTGGTAGACGGTCACTGCTCTTCCCCTAAACCTATCAACAGTGGCGTTCCACAGGGCTCTGTTCTATCACCCACTTTCTTTCTGTTATACATAACAAACTGTCCTGTCCACTCATACGCCGACGACTCCCTCTGCATTATTCAACTTCTTTCAATAGAAGGCCATCCCAACAGGAAGTAAACGACTCCAGACTGGAGGCTGGAGAATACTTAACCTCAGACCTTGCTATCATTTCCGATTGGGGCAGAAGGAACCTCGTGTCCTTCAATGCCTCAAAAAATCACCACCTATTAACTCGACACCATCTTACAAACACCTATCCCCTATTCTTCGACAACACTCAGCTGTCACCATCTTCAACACTAAACATCCTCGGTCTATCCTTAACTCAAAATCTCAACTGGAAACTTCACATCTCCTCTCTCACGAAATCAGCTTCCTCGAGGTTGGGCGTTCTGTATCGTGTCCGCCAGTTATTTTCCCCCGCGCAGTTGCTATCCATATACAGGGGCCTTGTCCGCCCTCGTATGGAGTATGCATCTCACGTGTGGGGGGGGGGGCTTCACTCACACAGCTCTTCTGGACAGAGTGGAGGCTAAGGCTCTTCGTCTCATCAGCTCTCCTCCTCCTACTGATAGTCATCTACCTCTTAAATTTCGCCGCGATGTTGCCTCTCTTTCTATCGTCTATCGATATTTATACGCTGACTGCTCTTCTGAACTTGCAAACTGCATGCCTCCCCCCCTCCCGCGGCCCCGCTGCACACGACTTTCTACTCACGCTCATCCCTATACTGTCCAAACCCCTTATGCAAGAGTTAACCAGCATCTTCACTCTTTCATCCCACACGCTGGTAAACTCTGGAACAATCTTCCTTCATCTGTATTTCCTCCTGCCTACGACTTGAACTCTTTCAAAAGGAGGGTATCAGGACACCTCTCCTCCCGAAATTGACCTTTCTTTCAGCCACCTCCTTTGATTCTTTTTGGGGAGCAGCGAGTAGCGGGCTTTTTTATTATTGTTTTTTTTGTGCCCTTGACCTGTCTCCTTTGTTGTAAAAAAAAATATATATATATATAAATATATATATATATATATATATATATATATATATATATATATATATATATATATATATATATATATATATATATATATATATATATATATACTCTACAATAGTTATGATAAACTCACAACATTAATTCATTATTTTTGAAGGATTTAATATCTTACTCACACGGTAACTTACCTGAGTGTGGTCAGATGAATGGCGGATTTGATATTTGATATTTGAGATTTTTTATTGGCCGAGTGAGTTGCAGTTTGTTACCTGTCCTCTTCCTTGCGAACTGTCTTCTGTTATGTAGCAAGGCTGCAAGCCTGCAACTTCGCTGTCTCTGATCTCAAAAAAATTATTATCAAAAAGAAAAACATCCCAGCTTGCAAAAACTTATTGCATATGTTGAATTTTGCCCAATAAATGTTTATTTTCGTGTTTCGTGGCATTGTTAGTTGCTTTAGTTTTTCCTTTGTGTCTTTTGCGTGGTGCCATTGCCACCTTGCCTTCATTTGTATTGGTGATGACACAATGATGTCTTGTTAGCAAAAAAAAAAAAAGAAGAAAAAAAAAAAAAGTAGCACAACATGTTCATGCCTTGAACCACTTTTGCGTATGTTCATGGGCGATCTACTTTTGCGTCTCCTCACATTTTTTTTTTTAAATCGACAAGGAGAGTACCCCTCGCTACATGGGCTCGTTTTTCCTGTTCCTGAGAGTTGATAGACAATCAGAAATATAAGTACCCCTCACTCCTGCAGCTGCTTTTCTCTGAGCTATCAAGTGACAGTGTCAAGTGTACCGTAAGTATGTATCCAGGCAGGGTGAAGAGCATTGTGTGGAAGCAATTTTCTTCCATCACATCAACGGAGGCTAAATGCAACATTTGCGGAAGGACAGTCAGGGTCTCAGGAAACAACTCAAACTTGCGCACATATTTATAGAAGTGGCACAATTCTGTATTTGCGCAACTGAACAAGACCTCCAAATAATACTGATGATACTGAGGTGAGTTGATCAATAAGCTCCCATATACATTTATCGTTACTACCCTTAGGAGATACTGATATGTTTTCTTTATATTATCCAGTGCTGTGTGATATATACGGACAATCTTTGATTAATAGTTGGTCTTCAAAACAGCATGTGGGTAGTCTTATGCCACTCGGCTGTTTTATATTACATAACTGTATTTTGCTTCATGTATTGTATTGCTATGCAGAATGATGTATGCTCTTATATTTTTTTTATGGAGTAACAGGAAATCATATGAAAATACGTAATTCATATGTACGTTATATATAAACACGGTAGAGAGTAAAATTAATGCAGATATATTAAAATTCCATACTTTATTGGGTTTCATTGAATAACAGAAGCGATAGAAATTAGCAAAACAACACTCACAAGAGGCCAGAAAAACTGTAAACTACTCATAGTACAAGCTTACAATGTAAGACCAACTGCATTAACAGACATGTGTGTTAGGGATAATTTGTTGAAAGGCATGTAAAGTAACGAGGTGAGTACCTGTGAGAGGCTATAACTCCTCCCCTCCCTCGTTGGCTCCTTCCTTCACTATTTATCGTATGTTTCATATGTTCGTTCAGCGCCCAGTAGTAGGTTTCATTTCAGTTGACTAAATAATCGAAGCCCCGAACCTCTTTTACCTCCTGCCTCGCCTCAGCAGTTTAAGGCAGTCCCTTCAGGAACCACCGTAGTGAACACATCGCTGGGTAACTTGCTTGTAAGCAAGCCTGTGGACTGAACTGACTCCGGGGCACGCTTAGTGCCTCGTGATTGTGTCCGACTGTACATCAGTTTGTGCCATTCAGTGCTTTTCGGCTTGGCCGATCAGCGCTTAGGCTCCGTTTGGTAACGTCGAGCCGGTATTGGACACTGAGACTTGTGTTTAATTCTAAATACTAAATGCGAGTGTAGTATTTCCTTTGCTTGCTGTTTTGTGCTTTAGTGTTCGTTTTCGCAGTGTCATGCGGGAGTACCGTGACTTATAACTTGGTGTGTGTGACTACTGGGCACTGGAGTTACATTTAGTGTTTGTTTGTGTTGTGTCTTTTTGGTGGTGTTAACTTCCGTTGCTGCATTGTAACTATTGTGTTGGGCTATAATTATTTCTACGTGTTTTGTTTTGCTAACACCGGTAGTCTGCTGCGGTGTAGGATATTTCTTGTTTTGTTGCAGACATATCAGCCCTGTTTTTTTTCTTAAGTTGTGGCATTGTTATTGGGTGCAATAGGCTTTAACGTTGTAAGTGGAGTGGGAACCCCCTTGCCTTTGGTACCGTCTCTCGTACCGAGGCGGGCTCCTTTTGGTATTTTACTTTTGTTCCTTGGCGTGATTTATATCCGAGTGACTTAGTTATTTATATTAAAGTAATTATTTATTTTAGCGTTTTCAATTATTCCGTTGCGTGACTCTACCTCTCGGGTATAGTATTGGTGGTCTCGGATTGGGAGGTTTTGGCCGCCTAACAATCGACAATTCTCGAGAGTCCTCGCACCACCTCTTCGTGGTGTGATTACAGGGTCAACGAACCACTAGACTAACCTGACAACTGGTTAAAAAAATACACCTCGCCGTAACAATGTGTCATATGCAGATATAATGGTTTTGAAACACAAATATTAATGTTTACCAAGAATTAATGTTTACCAAGATCAAAGAGAACAGCAATAAGAACAGGAAGGAAACATTGTTTATGAAACAAAGAAAATATAGGAATTAGCACATAATAAGCAGGCAGCATACATCTGTACATGAAACAAACACATACTAAGCAGGCAGCATACATGTGTACATGCAACATATACAAACACAAAATAAACTACATATCTAGTAGTTATAGAATATTGAGTAAAGACTAATATATACAGTAAAAGGTCTGAAAATTCTCTTGAAGGAGTATCTATTTGTGAGGTAAGTAAATATGCCATGTGGCCAAACCATCTCAGGATGCTGTGCTTGACTCCTCAACCACTCCACATTTTGTTGACATTAACCTTTTACTTCACATTTTGCACACACTGTCAAACACATTTACCAGCTTTTGTAGATCACTTGGTAGAAATAGTTTAACACAATACTTTTCTTTCCCTATCTCCAACAAGCGAGACCTGGTGGGAAAGGGATTTTAGAGAGCCAAATCACTAATATAACCTTGATGTCACAAGTGTCGTGAGATTTATTTAAAACAGGCCTTTAGAAACAGACTGTGTTCTACTCGAGGCAAATTATCATTGCCTATATCTCGCAGACCACATACTCTCCAATAACTCGTCCATTAGTCTCCACTCCCGTAAAACTGGCCGACACGGACTTTGTTTACACTTGACGGGCCTCCCTCCGCTGACACTTTCGTCACAGTCTAGCCCCTAAAACACTCCATAGTGACTCACAATCACACAAACGCGAAACATATGCTAAATAGGAGCCACCACTGTCAAAATAAAGGGAGGCAGAGGATGAGTCTATATAATCTTGGTTAATAAACACAACTAATCCCTATCACATACTCTCTTACATATGTGAAAGTTTCAGTGTACAGCCGAGCTTACTGCACCAGGTGTGAGGCCATTTGTTCTGAGTAAAGCGTAAGAGGTTATCTTAATAGGATTCACTATCCCATTTTTGTTAAGCATTGCGTTGGGGTGGTAAAAGAGGGATATTATTTGAACACTCACAATATTTTGTATATGTATTGAATAGTTTAGGAAAAAAAAGAGAACATAATAAACTGTTTATTTTGATGAACACTTGTTGATACCTTAATTAGCAAACCACCCTTCCATTTCTTACACAACGCTTGCTCACTTAGAATTAAAGTGTCTTGAAAAAAACATCAATCAAGTGCTGTGGCAGCCTGTGTTTTGTTATTCCGGTGTGGAGTAAATATGAACTCTGCCATCACTGTAGCATTTATATGTATTTCAGCCCTCAGATAGTGGCCTATTTTTGCTATATTAATTAATCAACCAATTTTTAATGACAGCGTTGAATAACATGTCTACCTTTGGGAGGCTCTTCCCATTAACCCCCACTGGACAACCTGGATGTCACACCTACAATGTGTCCCAGGGTAATGGGTTCTTAATCATCATAGGCTCAAAGGCCAATGACAAGGTCTGTGTCTTTGTCTGCCAGAAAGTACCCTCCCAACAAGAGCAAGGCTCATTACAGTCGATCTCTGGGCATTGATGAGACCTCACACACCACATATCCCACCCCCCTTGCTCAAGGTGGGACAGTAATCACTCCTTTGTCAGCAGAAAAATCCCGACTGAGCGGGGCTCAAATCTCCACTTGACAGGCCATGGAGCCTCGCTCTCTGAAAAGACAAGTAGTTAATTATACAATTAATTTAATAAATTAGTTAATGTGTGTGTGTGTGTGTGTGTGTGTGTGTGTGTGTGTGTGTGTGTGTGGGAGGAGGAGGGTAGCTGTTTCCATGAGGGACGCTGGTGGTCCATGAGGTGGCTTGTGATTGCTGTTGAAGGACTCAAAGTCAGCCGTCAGTTGAATACAGGCGGGATACTGCATCCGCCAGCTATATTTCCTTGTTCTCCCGCATTCGCTTCATTTTTTGGCCCTGCAATGATATAGAGACAAGTTGTATATCAATGATTTAGAATATCATGTGCTCCAAGTGTATTTTTTTTTTTTTTTTAACATTGAACTATGCAAAGGATAATTTATTGACAACAGCATGAACCAAACTTGACCATTCTTCATGCTGGGATCACACATCTGCGATTTCGCTCTGCGACGGTTGGCGATTTTGAAAATGCACGAAATCATGGGAGCATCGCCATTGTTTCATTGTCTCTGTTTCAACTCACAGCAACATGGCGAGAAAGGGGTGCTCGCCTATATGCACACGAGGGCGACAGGCGACGGGACGTCTAGGTGACCCGTGCGTGAATGCGCGCGACTGTACGCAGAGGAACCCAGTTTTGAAAATAAAGCCCGTTGCGACGGTTCGCGATGAACGCAGGGCCTGAAGACTATGAGCGACCGCCCCTCGTCAAGCCGCTTCACGACGCTCGACGTCGCACGCATGGTCGAGAAAACGTCGAGGGGGCGTCGCTGTACGGCCCCTATAGGCGGGCACACACACACACACACACACACACACACACACACACACACACTAAGTAACCATAAATTAATCTTGGCACCCTGCATATCCCGACGCTCTAACGCTAAGGTTATTAATTCGGCTGATCGACCTTATAGGTTTTCAATATGGTAAAATAATCCCCATCTGGCAACGCCAGTTGCTTGTGTCGACTCAAATTTGATAGTCGGTTAGTAACGAACACCCAGTGCTTCAAGTAAGTAGTAGCCCGTGTTACCCTCCCTTGCTGTCGCTGATATTGCTTTATTGTTTCTTGCTTCTAATTCAGCAGTTCTTAACCTGGGAGTCGTGATCTCCTGGGAACGAAGTAAGTTGTTTTGAGGAATATTGGATTTCCTTCGTATGGTGTAAGGTTTTCTGCATGTTATACCGTATCTACAACTTCTGTAATAAATTGAAAGTGGAAAGAGTATTACAATCTGCAATAACTTGCTAATAAGCTAATGAAGTAGTCAAGAGAAATACATAATAATTTTACGGTGTAGTCTAGCTAATAATTTTACTGTGTACACTAGCTTATAATTTTGCCTTTTGTTAAACCAGGCTATTATTTTGCATTCAGGAATACTATTCTATTATTTTGTATTCATGAACATTAGGCTATTATTTAGCAGTTAGGAACACTATTCTATTATTTTGCATTCATGAACACTAGGGTATTATTTTGCATTTAGGAATGCTATTCTATTATTTTACATTCATGAAAACTAACCTATTATTTAGCAGTTATGAATAATATGCTATTATAATATATTAATGGAAACTAGGCTATTATTTTGCAGGCGGGCAGGGTAGCGGCGTGTGGCAGGACAGTGTGAGTGCGAGCGTACTGACTGGTGGGTCGCTCGCCAACGGTTTTTCACACCCTCCCGCTCGCTCGCTGCCATCTCGCTTTCCGAAGCAGCGTCGCTGCCATACGCACGATCTACAAAGTCGCTTGCATATACGCGCGCATACACCGCGACGCCTTGCGTTTGACGAGGGTATGCGAGCGCATACTGCGATGGTCTCTCGCTTAACCGTGTGAATAATCGTGCGATTTGGCCAATATTGCAGACTTCAGAACTTTTGAACATTTCAAAATGTTCGCGCGATGGGCCGGCACCCGCAAGTCACGCGACTATTGCGAATAATCGCAGGGATGTCGCTACGATGTCGAGCGTATATGCCGAGCTCGGAAATTTTTGAAAATCGCCAAGCGTCGCAGAGCGAAATCGCGGATGTGGGATCCCAGCATTAACATTTGAAATGATAAAGGAGCAGCATCGCTGGTGTGGTTATTATGCAAATATGAAATCCATGACTATCAACATAGTGAAACTGTTCCCAGTATGCCAGTCGCTGTCATTCACTAGGTTAGCAGAAAATAAAGTAAGTTTATAAGGGATTGACATGTATGTTAGGTTAGAAAAGCGGTGTCGCATGGTCAACCACGTACTCAACCACCTGATTCAGTACGAGGTAGTGACAACACTAAGGCTGCGTTTACACCAAGCGAGTCACGTCGAGTCGCGTTGCGTCGCGTCACGTCAAGTCATTTGATACGATTCATTTTGACGCATCTCCGTTTACACCGACTGCGTCAACATGTGTTAAGTCAGTACTCAGTCACCCATTTGACTTCATAGAGAATGGGTGCATGTTTTCGATTTTTTTTTTTTTTTATTTATCTTATTTATTTTCTTTTTCATTGGTCATTTACTCTATTTTTCTTTTATTTTCTATTGGCGTTTTTCAAATCCTTTTCTTTTTCTTCTCTTTTTAGTTCTTTTCTTAATGTTGTTTTTCTTCTTTGGTTTTCTTTTTTGGTGGGTTTTTTTTTCTATCATGCTTAAGCTGATGTTCGTGTGTCTGGGTGAGCCGCTTTCCTCCCAGAAGGGATCTGCGAGTTATGATTTACTTCATGTTCTTGGTGACGGGTATAATTTCTTGGCGTATGCTTGAGTATGATTGAACGTAACGGATGCTATATGAATGGTGTACATTGTTATTTACAAATATTGAAAATATACATATTAAGTATGTCAATAAACCCACTCCCCCTTGTCCTTTGTCCTACTAACATAGCTTTGTGATAGGCCCTAATCTTAACACCGTGTGCATTGTATGTACATATGCATGAATGGTTGAGTGAATAGTGTGCATGCTTCAGGATGATACGTAAAAGGGGAGCTCTTGAACTAAGTTGATTAGGAGTTCCACCAGCATGCTTGAACACACCACGGCGGACTCGCTGTGACTGACGTCAAAAACAGGTCCAGCCCTATATGTGACTCGACGCGACGCGACGTAACGTGACTCGACGCATCCGGTGTAAACGGTTTCTTTCAAAAACATATACAAATCAGTGATATAACTGGGGTGGCGATTCATGATGCGTCATGAATCGTCATGACGCGACGCGACGCAACTCGACGCGACTCGCTTGGTGTAAACGCAGCCTAACTGGGCCTGCCATATGCAACCTCTTCAATAAATAGATGACAGACCTCAGGATTGACAAGTAAAAAAGAGGTTCTGACTTAAGCCTACAAAAGAAAAAATCTTGAAGCATGCAGACGGGCGGTGAAGTGTCTTGCCTCGTCTTTTTTTTTTTTTTTTACGTCATGGCCTATTGCGCCGGTAGGCTTCTTCCCGGTGGGGCCTGATGGTCGGCCCAAGGCTTCTTCCCGGTGGGGCCTGATGGTCGGCCCAAGGGTTCTTCCCGGTGGGGCCTGATGGTCGGCCCAATCCGTTCTGGCTCAGGCGAGTGTTTATAGTGGCGCCATCATGTGTTGGCTCATGCTGCCCCCCTGAACTCATCTCTGAGCCTCTCTTTGGAGAGGTTATCTAGAGCCCAGGTTGATGGGTGGTCTTCAGGCCAGCATGTGGGTAGTCCTAGGCCACTCGGCGGTGACTGAAAAAAACTCATCTGTGCGGCGGCCAGGATTCGAACCCGCGTCCCTCCCGGAACATCTGAACGCGGGGCCGTCACGCTAACCATTCAGCCCATTTTATTAGAAGAGCAAGCGGCCGGACGGGAAAATGATCAGCATTTATAACATGGGGCCTATGTAGATAGGGAACATATTTGGGTGCTCAGTTTTGCGGGAAAAACTAATCTGTCTGAAAACAGAAAATTGCTCAGTTTGTTCCCTATCTGACAAAACTGAGCAAATCGATGCTCCTTATCTTCTTCCACCCACCCCCCTCCCCCTAAAGCACGGAATAATTAACTCGTCCGAGAACTCGGGCGAGTAAATCTTACCTGCTCGACGGACTAAAACTGAGCAGATAAGGAGCACGGACTGAGCTGAGCACCCAAAAATGTTCATTTTTTCTGCCGCCTCTTCGGACTGGAACTGAGCAACATAGGGAGCACGGACTGAGCTGAGCACCCAAAAAATGTTCCTTTTCGGCCGAAACTTCTAAAAGTCTCGCTGGACTGAAGGTCAGCAACATAGGGAACCGGGACTGAGGTCAGTAAGCAAATTATTGAATTTCCTCGTACGGTATCATTATAGAGGATGTTTAAACAAGTCAACAGGGCAACTTGTGCGACCCAAATAGAAGACTTTGGCGGAGGTTTCGCCATCAGTTTGCACGACGTAACCTCCAGCCTGGAGAGGGATCCGCACCTTGTTTATCGAGCCTCTCGCATAAGTATTTATTGTATCTTATGTAATGTATAAATTATATTATAATGTACATGTAGATGTGTGACTGTATGACGCAATACCATGTCAGTGCCGCGCCACGGGATGTTTAATAACAAGTAAGTGCTAGGTTGTGCTTACGGCGTGCTCCTTGTCGTGGGAACGGTGATGAATCAACAAGCCTTGGCATCGGATTATTCCGTCACCCCAGACAGTGGGCAGCGGTCACGAGCAGATCACACTGCTCGAGGTGTGTGTGCGACAGCTCACATAAACTTTGTAACTATTGTGTAAAACTGTTAATATATTTAAAACTCATCACGCTTTTAATATAGCAGAGACAGAGTGAATTAAGTGAACTCAAAGTGAACTTAACGGCTTTGCTCGGCCAAAACAGCATCTACCACACTTAACTATAAAGGCTATTGTGTTATCTCACCTACTACAATCAACTTGTGAAGCAGGACAACGGTAACGCCGGCCCTGTGAAAAGTGAGATAACAGTTTGCGCCTTAAACATAACACTTAACACTCGCCACCTTAAAAATTACACTTAAAAACGGTTAACACTTAGGGACATATCTTGAGATACCGGGTGAGAGCTTACGTCCCGTTTCAAAATCCATGGAACTACTACACATAAAATAAAACCTACTTCTTCAATCAGTGGGAGGACTGACATTGTTTTGCAGCCTAACTACATCAAAACGAGGAGCAGCAGTGCTCGACAGGCAACACCTCATGTCGCTGTCAACCACAAGTCTACTGCGTGCCTTTGTTTTCAGTGCCATCATTGCTGAGAATCTAGCCTCGCAGCGATAGGTCGAGGGGGACTGGACCAGCATGGTCAGTGCACGCACCGAAAGAAGAGGATAGTCGACCTTCTGTGTCACCCAAAATGTCGGAAGCTCTTGTTCAGAAAAATCGACTTTCAACTGAGTATCCTCACGAATTTGAAGAAATTCTACCTTCGCAGCAATATCAGTATCACAGATGGCAGTGTCCTTCACTGAGAATGGTCTGGAGATCCACGCATCAGTACAGCGGTCATCCAGTCCTGGAAAGGAACTTTCGATGGCGTCTTTCACCGCTAGAAGATGAGCTGAATTCTCCTCAAGGAAACTGCATTCAGCTTCTGCCATATAATCTAGGATAGTTGTTATCTGAGGGAAGAAAGTTGTGTCACTGTCCTGAACTCTTTTCACGTAAAGTTGAATCTTACACTTGAATGCTGCCACTTTGTCACGAACTGTGTGCAGCATTGCAAGGTTTCCTTGGAGTGGAATATTCAGGGAATTCACTTCGGAGACGAAATCAGCCAAGTAGGCAACCTTTGTTACGAAACAGTCATCTTGCATCATTACATGATGAAGATTTTCTTTCGAGGTACAACCTTATTGCAACAGCATCGTTATTTCCTCTCGAAGTTGCAGCACGCGATTGAGAACTTTGCCACGTGAGAGCCAACGTACCTCCGTGTGAAACAGGAGAACAGAGAAGCCAGAGCCCATTTCTTCACAAAACACTAAAAATCCTTAAGTTGTTGCGCTCCCTCGGATATTGTTCATGATCTTCACAACGTATGTGAGCACCTCTTGAAGTCCAGGTGGGATAGTCTTCATCGCCAAAACATAACGATGGATCATACAGTGAGTGAAGGAGACATGCGGAGCGACATTCTTCACGAAGGCTTTGAAGCCGGATACGTAACCAATCATGGAAGGAGCCCCATCTGTACACAGACCGACAAGTGCTTCCCAATACAGCCCATGTTTAAGGAGAAAGGCTTCAAAAGATTTGAAGATATCCTCTCCACGAGTTGTTGTGGCCACTGGCTCAGAGAACAAGTACTCATCCTTCATAACTTCCTTGTCAAGGTAGCGAACATAAACACTAAGTTGGGAACATGAGGCAGCATCTGTCGACTCATCCAGTTACAAGGAATAAACAGGACTACTCTTCAAAGCAGTCACCACTTGCAAGAGAATATCCTCCCTTATGTCCGAGATCCTACTTTTGCTTGCATCATTCGAAAGGGAAATTGCCCTCAACTTGTGTGCCTGCTGTTCTACAAGAATCACCCTCGTTGCTTTCAGAATGCAAGACTTAATCCGATTTTCACCTATGGTATGAGGCTTCTTGGTGTGCGCGATTTTTAGAGCAATTCTGTATGAAGCCTCCAGCACATACAGCCCTCCCACCCCCGTAGCTATGATCTGATTGACTCATTGATTGTGGTTGATGTATTTAGCAGCTGGCCACTTCACATACATAAAATAAATTATTTTCTCCCAAACCCTCCGTGACCCCTCGAGAAACCCCAAACTACCCCCCAGGGGGTCACAACCCCCTAGTAAGAACCGCTGATATAGGGGATAGGGATAGGGTACACTTTGCTCACTCCGTCTAACACTTCCAGACAGCGTAATTGCCTCGCTGCCTCCGTGGGCGCAAACGCAGCTTAGCTGGCGAAACAAGCGGTGAGACGGCGAGCCGCTTTGAGCCGGCTCGCAGCCTCATGGGCGAGCGCGGGCTCTCTCTCTCTCTCTCTCTCTCTCTCTCTCTCTCTCTCTCTCTCTCTCTCTCTCTCTCTCTCTCTCTCTCTCTCTCTCTCTCTCTTTGGAATGTCAGATTTTATTTAGTACTTACTCATAAAAGGAAGCACGTATTATATTAAAGTATAGGATATTATATGATTAATGATTATAATTCTATAAATAATGAAAAAGGGTTGGTTGCCTACGTGACAAATCTTAAAATTATATATTAGGGTTAATAGCTTCTCTCTCTCTCTCTCTCTCTCTCTCTCTCTCTCTCTCTTCCCCTACATATTTACACATTAAAACCTAAGCCTTAAATCCATATAACCCCATATAAATCTTTTGTTATCTATATATTACCATGCTATAGTCTATCGATTCTTAACATGAGCCCTGTGGGCTCATGTTAAGAGTTAATGTTAACGTCATTATATTCTGGATCAAGTTTGAAAGCGATTGAAGCCGTCTTTAGACAAATTTTGAACAATTTTATTACCAAGAGGCGGAGTTAGAAGGTATTTGGACGAAAACTCCGTAACGCTTCGATCATGTTAACATGAAATCTGGGCTTATTCATGAATATTTTGTGTATGTACGTATGGTAAATACTCTTCCGGATGAACACCCACGCTCTTTACATGCATTGTTCTTTACAACAGTGTGTGTAAGGGTGTGTGCATCAAGAGTACTCTGCTGGGTGAATGTTTTCCCACATATTCTGATTCATAGTTTTTTTTACCAAAATGTGTGTAAGTGTAGGTAGTGTAAATACTCTTCCGGGTGAATTCCGACGCTCCTTATACTCTTTGTTTTTTACAGCAATGTGTGTAAGGGTGTGTGCATCAATGGTACTCTTCTGGGTGAATATTTTCCCACAGCTTTTACATTTACAGTTTTCTACCCCAATGTGTGTAAGGGTATGTGTATTACGGGTAGGTACTTTTCCTGACCCTCCTGCCCTCCTTGTTTCCCTCTGTTGCTAAAATGAACAATTCAAATGCTTTATAAGGAGCATAATGTGATATTCAATATCATTACCTACGCCCCAATGTGTTGCCACTCGGCCTCTGTACGAGTGATACATTTTCGGAAAAGTCTCATCACTAAGTCTTTTAGGGAACATATCATGCTTACCTAAGTAGCAAGCACGAGTTCCAGTATGCTGAATCTCGTTGGCCGTCAGCGCATTCATTTTTAGGTAGTGCGGCCGTCCCTACAAGTAATAAGGATGGCCATGAAAACCGAGAATGTTTTAGCAAATGATACACAAAGAGTGTACAAGGCTCGTGGTTGAGGTGTATGTCATCAGGTTGCGTGACGGAACCACAAGCCTTATTTTGAAGAGTATTTGATACCCTTACACACATCATTACTTTTCTTCAAACTCCAAAGAGCTGAAGATACAGGGCGCCCCTTGCTTTGGTGGGGAAAGAAGCCTGTTGAGAGAAAGGTTTGACTCGTAAGACGTACCCCTGCGCTGTTGAGCCCAGCACAGGGATCGTCAAAATAAGCGGGGCTGCTAACTGGTGAGCATCCTTGTGGCTAAAACTCCCCGAAGGTTACAGGGTTACAGGATATATTTTCCATATCTCGAGCAACACACAAGGTGGGGAAAAGCCCCAGATCCGTGCCAGTCCCTGTAAATAGAAAAGTTTGGTTATCATGATGATGAGATGAGATGAATTAAGAGCATGGACAATGAGGAAACTGAAACAAATATATTATGCTATATTTATTAAACAATTAGGTTAACCTTACACATCATCATGGCTACACCTAAATCTAGGCTCTAGTACACATTGGTCCTTGTAGGAGGTTACATGAGGCACACGTTACAATTATTTTAACATTTTTTATATGCAAACAATATTTTTTTTTTTTAATTTTACACACTTAATCCAGACTAATACCTTAAACAAATCAACTTATGCCTATACTCAAATCTAGACTACAGCTCACTTTGGACCTTGTAGGAGGTTACATTTTTTTTTTTCAGGGACGCCTTTGCACTTTTGATATATTTATGTTTGTTTCTATGTTTTTCAGCCGACCAGGGGGCGTAGCGGGAGTCCCTTTCGACCATGTATTCTCGAACCTCCTCCCACAGTACCATCACGGCATCCGGCCTCCTACTCCTATTACACGTTTCCATGGCGCGTGTAATGTCTTTGAAAATTTTTGCGGTGTCTAATGGCATTGCCTCTGCCATATCCTCAGTGTCAATATGGAGTACAGAGAACATATTGGCGGTTCCCAAGGATGTCATCACGCTGACATTGCCTGGAAAGTCGCTTCCAGATGACACGACACTTCTGAAAATGATACTTCTCCTAGGCCTGAACAGCTGCACGTTGCTTTGTTCATTACACACAGCTATGTTCATGATACCCGCTTTACATAAGTTGCTTCTACTTATTCTTCCTCACTGACATCAGCTTGCTTCCCTTGTGGTTTAGAGGGGGCATCGGGCACCAGGAAACTCTGTCTCCCTAGAGCGGCCCTCCTCATTGTCAGCCTTGTCTGAAGGGTTAGCGAGCATCACAGAGCGCACATCGCCAGCTGGAGCTCTAGATATAAAATCAAATAGAACATTACGTATGGGTTTAATCAGTATGATTATTGACCAATTGTTTTCGAATCTTAAAGTTAAATACGTGCTCACAGAGCAATTTACTTACGTAGTGGGATGAGTTACACCGGTCTCGGTGTCGGTGGCAACAGCTTTGACTCTGAGTGCCGTGAGGGTGCTCACCACCGTCTTCCCGGGCTCTATCTTGTCGCTCTGCCCTTAGTAGCATGTGGCCTTTTCTAGAGAATGGCAACACTGAGTGGCCACTTTGTGCCTCCAAGTTGGATCCTGATTTTTCTCCCACAGTGGTGTAATTTGGGACCGGCGCCATATGCGGGAAGTTATCTTACTTCCTGGTGCGGCTTTGAGCGCTACTTTACAGATCATTCGGCTCAAGTTTGAGTAAGCCAACTTCGATCAGCAGGAAGTACCGGTCATTTGTATTCGGTTTGGGAATATATAGCACTTGGGAGAAGTGCAGGTTGTTACATGTAGCCGGTAGTATATTACATGAGCCTCATGTGTCTGCCGCTCAGCTTGATTCATAAAAATGAGTGCGGGACCTGGAGGAAAACACTAGGTTATACCCTCATGAGGATTTTTTTTTTCTTCAGGTCTTCGAAGACCATTTGATACTCTATGATATAAACCACAGCATTATATACCTTGTGTTGCAGTTTTGTGTAGTGCAATCTGCACATTGTAATCTGCAACACCAGTCTTTGGGTCCTTCCTCTCTTTCATCTTCAGGTACTCCGCCAGCGCAAATTCTGCAAACTCCTTTGGGCACCTGAGATTTTTAATCATCATCGTGGTGATGAGGACGTCTCTCAGGCGGGTTATGTCTGTCTTGGTCGCGGGTCTGGAGGCAGGATCGGTTAGAGATTGCCTGGCAATGTCTAACGTGTTGTTGACGTAGGCTGAGGTCATGATCCTTCCTATGACTTTCAGGGTCACATTTTTCCTCTCTTTTTAGCGTCTAGCTTGGCCCATTTCGATTGTTTCCTCCTTCCGTAGTTTCACTGGGGGATAAAATTATATATTTACTAATATGTATTACAAACAGATAAATATAGCAAAAATATGCAAACAACACATAGGATAGGTTTACATACCTCTCATTACTTTGATGAGTTTTGTAGTCTCTGTTTTCTTGGTCATCTATTTGATAGATTTCCAGGTCGGACAAGGCGAGGCAATCTACCGCTCGCTGGCAAGCTTCGATAAAATTACGAATGGTGTTCACTCTCAATACATTCTTTGATTCTAGGAATCCCAGAGGAGGTTCAGTTCTATCCATATTATCAAACAACTTGCAAATCGCTGGGCCGTTGAGAATGGTCAGGACCTCATAGTTGATTTGATGGGTGAGAACGTCGTTCACTATCCGCACATGCGCCCGGTGGAGCTGTCAATCAGATAACAATTCTTCTTCAAGTAGTCTTCAAAGTGTAGGAGAAACGCCTCTACTCCATCATTCAGTGTAATTACCATTGTTCCTGCTGCCACTTTCACCGGCTGTATTTTCTCAACTTCATCTGGTAGAACCAGAGATTGCCGCATTACTTTGATGAAGTCCTGTGATTTTCTTTGAAGCCGGTGAACTTTTTCTACATGTATATCCAACCGTTTCACCCTCTTATCACACAGACTGCATTCCCTTTCTGGGTACTTTTTGGCAGTTGCACCTGTAGTTTGGTTGAAGGCTTTTTGGTGCTCATTGACTTGACATGTTGTTGTAAGCTCTTATACTTGCGGATGAGCTTTGCTTGCTCGTCTACCGTCAAGCATCTATGGCACTGACTAATGTGCCGTCTAATGTTGATACTTCTTCCGCTGCATCCTGCCATTGGACACGGGTGTCTGAAATACATAAACGGCAATTAGTTTATGAGTACATTCTTATGTATGCATTAACTTTAGCACATTTATAAGCAGATCGATTCGTTGACAAAATTCTATACTCACTGTCGTCTGCTGCGAGGAGCTGTTCTTGCGCGTAGCCCATGCCGTACAACAAGCGCCTTGAGCCTGTAGGCTTGTTCAGTTTTGACGGACTCCCAAAACTCTTCAGCTCGTCGCAACATCTCTCTCTCTCTCTCTCTCTCTCTCTCTCTCTCTCTCTCTCTCTCTCTCTCTCTCTCTCTCTCTCTCTCTCTCTCTCTCTCTCTCTCTCTCTCTCTCTCTCTCTCTCTCTCTCTTGGATCTCTAATTTATTTATTTCTTCTTTATGAAAGGTAACTTCAATCTTGAAATGTTCCTTAATTTATGTCAGGGTTGGAACCCTACCGCAAGTGGCAAAAGCTCCCAGCACCTTCCGCCGCTTGGTAGGGTTCAGTTGTCCCTTTCTCATAATTTCCTCAGGCTCCAAGCCGTCGGTGGTTGAAGCCAATAATTATATATAGTTATTTCCTTTTTAAGTTATTTTTTGGGCAGATTCAGGTTGTTCTACATCTTAATCTGAACAGGGTGTTTTACTGTCCTTCGCTGAGGCTGCAGTGTCCTCTGCAATGTCCTCTGATAAGTTCACCTCTACTAGAGCAGAAGCTTCTGTAAGGGAAAGAATCCCATGTAAGAACCCAGTTAACGAACATATTTAACAATGTCAAATTATTACCGTTGAGAGAACAGCCCGTACCTTCAGGGCTTTATATAGCTGGTGTGGGCTGTGCAGGTTCATCAGTCCAGTGACTTCAGCCTGGCTTCGGATCCTCTTCCCTTTTTTTCTTGAGTTTGTTGAGGTCTTTTGTAAAAGCCTATAAGGCCTCTTCCTCTGACGAGTACAATGACCCATGCTGCCGTTTAAGGGACTTGCACTCCACTCCAAGGGTTGACTTGTCGCTGCTCAGACGCGACTTTTCCCTTCGGAAGTCCATACCTGTAAACCGGTTTCATTTACCGACTGTGAGAAAGACAACATTAACATTTCACTTGTTAAATAAACAAATACAGCTACAAGTAGTGTAAAGGCTTAGAGATTGCAAGAACTACGTTCGCCTCCAATGCCGAAGGTTCAGGATATAAAATGATAGGTATCTCAGGAGTGGGAAGGCAAACACTTGCTAACTTAACATTAGGTTTATTAAATAACAAGTTAATAACACTGACATAACTCCTCCAACATGTACAGTAATCTAACCGTCTAGCATCCTCTCCACACAAATGATACTACCTAAATAGTAATCACATTACAAGCTGCTGAGAAAAGAGCACGAATAATCACTGGAGAGGAATGATAGAAAAGGTTACACTTACCTGGTGCGGAGTCGTATACACGGAAGTCAATCAGGACAACCGAGGAAACACTGTGCATACAATCACCACAAAGGTGTAACAAACATCAATAATGAATTCCCCCAAACACGTAACAGTGATATAACCGTCTATTAATCCTCACCATAGTAGTTCAAGTATAGCAACATCACAGCCTTTAGGCCAACACTGTGGGGAGGTTAAATAGAACAAGGTTAAAGATCACCTGGTGTGGGGTCGTGACAGTAGCACAGATGTAACGTAGCACAGCTCAAGACGAGACCAGAGGCGGCAGGATAAGAGTTCCGTTCCCTCTTTATACAGCGGCTTGAACAGGCAGAGAGAGAATCACTTCAGCCCACGAAAGTGATGTCTTCTAAATGAGGACCTCAGCCCAGAGTGGTGTGGATGTATGTTGCCGGCAGAAGATTGGAGGTCACTACGGATATTAACCCGTGGGCGTCGGCTATGGGAAAGCCGAGAAGTGGCCGAGAAACAGCAACATTACACTGCATTTTGAGACTAAGAAATGAGCATGGAACGTATATCAGACTACTCCTCTCATAACCATAAAGCCGTTAAAAGTATTTACTTATACTCAGACTCCATTCTTTTTGGGTGGTGTTTGTTACAGAATAAACAGTCTCGTGACACGTGGCATCTAGCCGAGAGTCGCTAATTGAGTCTCCCATGACCTTACAGCACCACGTATGACAAATAAGCCCACCTCAAGATCAATTAACCCCCACAATGACCCAGTTCATGCATGGTGGGTTGCTCAATGCCGCCACCGCCTACAATTAGTTCGAATTAGGCGTTTTGAGCCGAGCCCAAAACTGGGCCGCCGTTTCAGCGGACCGACTCGCGGGAGCCCAAAAATGGGTCCACCGACGCTGCCGGGTTAACAAGACGGAGATCAGTCAACACCACCGATTATCCTCGCGGGTTCGAAGCGTGCATCGACAATTCACGTAAAGCATCACGCGTGGATAAGTGGTAGTTACGGTGGCGTGATGGTCCTACGCACACGGAAACACACACACACACACACACACACACACACACACACACACACACACACAAAGTTATGTGTGGGTTGCCGGCGGCCCTTACACATCCCCCCAAACAAGAATCTACTGCAAGTAGATGATAAAGACATTATATATGATTATGAGGGTGATCTACTAAGAAAATCAGCACCCACGTTGTCCTTACCAGCAATATGGACAACCCTGAATTTATAAGCTTGCAAGCCAAGTAACCATCTGAGAAGTCTATCATTCTTTCCCCGTGAATGTGGCCAAGTACACTAAAGGTCTGTGATCTACCTCTAAAATAAATTATTTCCCTCTAAGATAATAATCAAACTTTAACACGGTAAATACAAGATTCTGTGACCCCGATGATGTGATAATGATTTGTAGCTGCTATACGGGATGGGCATGATCGTTGTAATACTGGAGCATCACTGCTCCTAGCCCGTGGTTGGAGCCATATGTTCTGAGTACAAAGGTCCTTTGATGGTTTGGGAGAGGAAGAACTGAAGCAATGGAGAGGGCAGACTTGAGGTGGGCAAAGCGGCGTAGCAGATCTTCGCTCCAATGAAGAGGTTCTTTTACACCCTTCTTCAACAAGTCTGACAAGGGACCAGTATACTCAGATACCTGTGGGATAAACATTTTGTAAAAAACATATTAACCCCAGGAAGCTGCGCAGGAGTTTCTTAGTGGAAGGCGGAGATGCAGTGGTCAGAGCCTCGACCTTGTCTTGCAGGGGCCAGAGATGACTGTCATCCAGCCGAAAACCAAGATACTGGATGGATTCGACCCCAGAGCGGTAATTTGATGGCTTGACGGTGAGGTGATGGTCTCTCAGCTTGCTAAGGACGGAACGAAGAGCGGCCAGGTGCCCTTCCCAATCCTTAGAGTGTATAAAGATGTTATGAAAATAAAAGCTCACATCAGGTAAATCGACCAGGACAATCCTCATCAGCCGAATATACGTGGCACAGGCAGTAACTAATCCAAATGGCATCCTAAGAAACTCCATCAGACCCAGGTGGGTAGGAAAAGCAGTTAAGGGTTTGGCTCTGTCAGATAGCGGTACTTGGTACCCTTATATCCACTCCCATTCCTGGCCAGAAGAAATGTTCTAGGATTCTCATCTCAGTTTTCCTGTGGGAGAAGTGGCCGGCGAGAGGGCTCTCATAGACAACAGATAGGATGATCTGGCGACAGTCGCGAGGGACGACCAGTGTTAGCTTCCCTACCTTATCAGGTCTACTAGACGTTAGACACTTGCGGTACAGAAGACCGTCAATCATTAAAAACTGAGAGGTGGAGCCATTCCTAACTTGGTCAATAACAGCAGAATCAGCCTTACTCCTTATCTCGTTGAGAGAAGTAAACGACGCCTGTAACTGTCCGAACTCATCAGGAGTTATAAACAGTGGTTGCAAGGCTGATAGGGCAAGGGGGTGTAGACGCTTCATTCTACTGGAGCGTGTTGATACAACATGTACCTGTGCAGAACTGGTGTGTTTGGCAGGATGTTCATCAATGGTAGCGACAGGGGCAACAAGTGGCTCAGGCACGTCAGGAGTGCAGGCATCCTCTGGTAAAATCTGACATACAGAAGAGGTGCAAAGAGGCCGTGGAACACTTTCTAGAACATCAGGCTGGATGTCCGGTGGAGAAGTCTGGAAGTTATCAGAATCATTTGGTGCCTTTACACCTGGGACATTTCCAATTAAGGCAGCAGCAGACTTAATAGGGGCCCGGACTACGTCTGTCCATCCAGTATAATATGGACATCTAAGATAACAACGCAATACCAAGAACTCATCAAAACGCCCCAACTAATCTGCGACATGAGCTACTTGACAATTACTAACATGAGCGTCAGGCAGGGACTCCTCAGAGACGATGATACATGAACAACCAATATATATGATAATGGAGGAAGTCCAGGCACCATTAATAGTGCCAGAAGTTCTGTAATTAGGAACACTAGGATCCCCCCAACAGAAGCCTACCTTATGTGGCTGAGCAGCGGTGCCGTCCTTGAACGCTCTGTTATTCTTGGGGCATCGAGGCCGAATATGGCCCTCTTCTCCACAACTGTGACACCGTATAGCCGACGAGCTGCCCTTGGCGGGAGTAGCCTGATAAGGTTGTGCTTTAGATAAGGATGAAGATGGCTTAGAGGGTTTCTTACTAAAGAGATGGCCAAATTGTGGCTTGGAGTACACATTGTGAGCAGACACCCAATTGTCAGCAAGCTGTACAGCGGCCAACAGAGTAGTTGGTAGGCGTTCCTTCACAAAGAGACGCAAATCTTTGAGAGAGTCATAATCATCGGTAACATTCGATGTCTCTAACCAGGCCTGAAATAGTCTAGTTAAATGAGTAGAGAACTGCTGGTAGGCAGTGTTGTAGGCGTGCGTTGCAACCGGAAGCATTTGGTCCCAGATACCGCGATTGTCCTCGCACAAAGCTCTCAAGATATTTATTAAGGTGCCATTAGGCCTTTCTATCACACCGTTTGCAGACGGGTGATAAGGAGTTGTCCTTAGATGATAAGGGAGACATTCATAAGGTTTTGTTGGTAAGAGAACCGGGTAGGACACGAAGTAACGGGTTTAAACTGGATAAATTCAGATTCAACAGGGACATAGGCAGAAATTGGTTTACTAATAGGGTGGTGGATGAGTGGAATAGACTTAGCAGTCATGTGGTGAGTGCCAATACAATTGTCACATTCAAAAATAGACTAGATAAATTCATGGACAGCGATATTAGGTGGGGTTAGATACACGGGAGCTTAGGGTCAAAGGAGCTGCCTCGTACAGGCCTACCGGCCTCTTGCAGACTCCTGCGTTCTTATGTTCTTATGTTCTTATGATGAATCTGTAGCAACTGAGTCAACTCTCGTAAGAGAGTGTTGACGAACTCCTTCCCTTGGTCCGTGACTAGAGTCGGCGGGATGCTGTGTACACAGAATACGTTCTTGTAGAGCGCAGCTGCCACTTCCTTGGCTGCCTTCGTACGAAGGGGGGTCGCTACCAAGAAGCGTGACAAGACGTCTATCACTGTCAGTACATACCTATAGCCTTTGTCTGAAACAGACAAAGTTCCGACAATGTCGATATGGACTCTCAAATGGTTGGCCAACCTCTGGATACCTCATAAGTGGATCTGGCGGGGACCCCTCTTCTTAAAACGACAACAGACAGGACAAGATCTGACATATTGCTCCACGTCCGCCTTCATTCCAGGCCAGTACGCAAACTTGCGACAGCGTGCCAACGTAACTTTGGTGCCTCCATGCCCTGCAGGTAGCATAGAATGCACCAAAGCTAGCGCGTTAGGAATGTAGCTTGGTGGGACGATAACCATTTTTTTCTGCTTGTTGTATTCATCGCAAACATCGCGGTAGAGAATGCCGTTCTCTACACACACTTTACTAAGAGGCAGTTTTTTGAAGTGCCTCTTAGCTGCATTTAACGTTACATTGCTCCTCTCTGAAACCTTTGTCTCATCTCTCTCATCTACGTTTAGGTTAACATTTATGTTACTGCCGGCGTTCTGTTCAAGAGCATGCTTCAATTCTTTCAGTTCAGGATCGCGATCCTGGTGCTCCATGAGTCCGTCAAGACTCCAATGGAGAAAATTATCCTGCTTGTCATGTCCCTCCGGAGAGGCGACAGACATGTCTTGTCCACCTTTAAGGGTTACAGACATAATCCGAGCATCCAATTCACCTTCTATCACGTCGCTCTCCTGATTTCTAATTCTCGACAAAAAATCTGCTACCATGTTGCTGGGGCCTGGAAGATATTCAATACTAAAGTCAAATTCTCCTAGAAGCGTCTGCCAGCGTGCAATCCTGCGACTAGGTACTGTGCTTTTTAACAGCCAAGTCAGTGGTCTATGGTCCGACAGGATGTGGATCCTATAACCCAAAATAAGGGGCCGGTTAGTACTGAGGCCATACATGACTGCTGAAGTTTCTTTCTCTACCGCTGAGTAGTTACGTTCTGCTACATTTAGGGTTTTATTAAAATATGCTATGGGACGCAAACTGCCATTTTCATCCTTTTGTTGAAACACACCACCTATTGCCTTATCTGACGCATCTGTAGTGAGATGGAAGGGTTTCCGGAAATCCGGTAAAGTTAAAACAATGTCAGTCGTTAGACTGTTCTTTAGTGTACTAAATGCATGCAATGCCTCCTCATTCCACTTCAGAAGTGTCTTATCATTCTTGGTTACTTTCCTTCCTTTTAATAAATTATTAAGTGGGGATGCTATCTTTGCAAAATCTTTAATGAATATCCTATAGAAATTAACCAATCCCAGAAATCCTTATAGTTCTTTGACTGTTTTTGGAGGGATGAGTTGCTGCACCGCCTGTACCTTTGAGGGCTGAGGCTTCAAGCCAGATGCACTAACAATGTGACCCAGGTAATCTACTTGCTCTTTGAAAAAGGAACACTTATCTAGTCTTAAGGACAGGTGAGCCTTATGTAGCCTGTCTAACACGGCATGAAGGTTCTTTAGGTGATGGCCCATGTCTTCCCCGTGTACTATCAAATCATCAAGATATACATGTACAATTCTTCCTGTCAGACCTATGAGGACTTGATTCATGATTCTCTGGTAGGCTGCAGGTGCTGTTTTTAATCCAAAGGGGACTTTAGTGAATTCATAGAGGCCATAAGGTGTCGTGAAGGCTGTCAAGTGTTTGGATTCCTCTGCCAATGGGACTTGATGGTAACCCTGGCGCAAATCAAGCGAGGTGAACACTTTACTTTCCCATAACTGTTGCAAAATGAGGTTAATGTTAGGGAGGGGATGTCTGTCATCAATCAATTCATCGTTCAAAGCGCGGAAGTCGAGACAAAGTCTGACTCCGCCATCTTTCTTGGTAACAGGGACTAGAGGTGCACTGTAGGGTGACGCACTAGGGCGTATGATGCCCAGGGCCTCTAGGTCCTTGAGCTGAGTCTCTATTTCTTTATGATATTTTACTGGTATCGGGTATGGCTTTTTATATATAGGCTTGTCACTTTTGAGCCTTAAAGTGTGAACATAATAGGGAGTGATAGTAAGGGGCTCGTGTTTCAGAGCAAATACATCATGATACTTGCGGGTTAGGACCTTCAGACAGCTGTTTTCCCGTAGTGAAGGGGAAAATAGCTCGTCTATCATCTTATCTAATTCCATCTGTTTACTTGACTGGGTGACAGGCGGCTTTGTAGCTGTTGTTTTTTTTGTGACCGCCGCTACACATTCATTAGTTGATGACTGATAATGTTCTGAGTGACATGAATAAATGTGTCCCATCACTTCACCTGTTGGCATCTCAATTGTTTCTTCAGTTGGGTTAGCATAGGGGATGATGAATTTACCTTTGGTTTGATTAACGTTTGGAGTTAAAGATATTAATCCGGGAAATAACAATGAAGAAGGGATATCATTGGACCTTGGAAGGAAGAAGGCCTGCTGGGCCCTGCCAAACTCTGCCTCCAGAGTGACATACTCTGCCGTACCTGGTAGCAAAGACGCCACGTTGAATGCGTTAGCTTTCACTGGTACTTCCTCAATCTTATCTAAGGTAGGCTCACGGTTGATTAGTCCGTCTTCTGGGTACGGGCTCATATCGTCTACAGCCAGGGATTGAACTTCCACTGGGTGAGCGTCCACCATTACACTAAACTGCCCAGGTTTGGCCAGCGGTACAGCTACCACGTTTTGTCTCCACATAAAATCTAAGCCCAACAATACTGCTGTTGGTAACACTACACCCTTTGATATTACTACAAACCTTTCTAAAATTTCTCCGTGCCCAAAGTTTACAACAATTCCTTTATTGGGGATCGTCGTTTGATCTACCCCTTGTAGGAAAAGGGGTTTCGTATCTAGCATCTTTCCTCCTACCTCCTGAAATAAGTCTTCCTCTATTAGAGACGCTCCTGCTCCTGTGTCAAGCATCGCATAAACCATCTCCTTTTTTGCATTAGTGCCTACACACAATCTCAGTGTTAGTGTGTTGGTAGGGCCGTGGACTGCCGCAGCTACTCTGGGGTCGTTTTTTTTTTTTTGTTCCTCTCTAGGTCAGGGTTGCCCCAGGAGCCACGGGGTGGGGGATTGGTCGGGTACTCCGGGCGCCAGGCAGCGCAAGGCGAGACATGCTGGCGCCTGTTCCGAGAGGGCTGGTACTGAGGGTACCGGGGGCCCGTTGGTGGGTGGTAGGCACCCCTATACTACCGTCCATATGTACAGTCGCGAGCCATGTATCCTAAATACCCACAAGCGTAGCATGTGGTGGTGGGCGAGTTACCCGATACCCCTTTGGGGTATCGGGTAACGCGGCTGGTCTGAAGGACGTAGGGGACGCCCTTGTGAGGAATGTTTGGGTCCGGATGTCTGAATAGAGCAGATGTTTAACACTTTCTTTTCTTTCGCTATTTCGGCATCGGATAATTTCAACTCTGGGTGAGCTTTGGTGTACTCATACCCTTTTTTCAATATCTTCTGTGGGTCCTTTTTTTCTTCCTCTGTCAGGGTGTACGTAAAGGCAGAAGGTAGAGCCTCTGGGAGCCGTAAAGCAGTTATCTAATTTGAAAGACTGGCATTGGCAGGCTTGAGAGTGATCAACTCGTCTCTCAATGTCTCTAGTCGAATGAGGAATGCGCGGATGTTTTCTCCCGTTCGTCGTCTCGCCTCTCCTAATTCTTTCTGGAGGACCGAAAAGGTCCTTACTGTGGGAAATAACGTAGGAAGTCTTCTTTTATTTTTTCCCAGTCCTGGCGACACCTGGCGATACAACCGAGGAGATGATCGCGCGCTACTCCCAGGGCATATTGTTTGGCTAATTCAATCTTTCCGGTGGTGTCCCAATTTGCCTGTGTCCGGCTTTCGATATCCTCTATCCATTTCTTTGCTATTTTATGACATGGGAGGCTGGGTGCTTGGCTACTCTTTTCTTCTCCTCCGCAAAAATGTAATAGTCCCTACACTCTACTGAAATCATTCAGGGTATGACGGCTAAGTAGCGTGACAAGATCATCATGGGCAAGGGTGACCGATTTTCCAGCTTCGGTGGAGGTGGGAGAGTCTTTGTCTGGCATATTTAACTCTTAAAGTCTTATTTCCGTAATCCCAAGAATAACTGTCTTCTCCCTCGCTTTCGGATGTGGACATTCACCAATACAATACCAATATAAATTGCAAGTTTCACCACCCCACACCTGACACCAATGTTGAGACCTGCTAGCGGGCTCTAAAGGGAGATAACACACTGCATGCACTTGCGACAATTGAATTAAGATTCTGGGCCCGGATTCACAAACATACTCAATAACAACGAACTAACATAACTACCCACTATTGATTTAGCGACCGACGTTAGCGTCAGATTCACGAAGCAAACCTTAGATGGTAGTTAGAGGCGCGCTAAGTCAGCGAGGCCGCTGCTTGGTTGATGACGTCATTGGCCTTGCAGCGAATCGCAACCACGTTTATAGAACCGTCAGCCAATCCTAGAGAGCCCCTCCAGCTGCTGGTTCAAGAAACCCATTCTCTTTTCCCATTTTCTTCCTTTTAAGGCAAACTGTACTAAGTCGTAATCTACGAATTCAGTTATTTCATTGCTGCACATTTACGTCAAGGTAACTTTGCCGTTCGATGTCTTGTTACCTACGAACATGCTTAATTAAGATGAAGTAAAAGAAGATACGGAGGAGATTGAGGCAGGAAGAAAGCAAATAGAAATATGGGACAGCAGATATCGCGGCCAAGGACGGAAGGAAGGAACGAGGGAAAATTAAGACTGTCTTGCCATATCTGCAGCCCAACTCATGGGCTAGCTGTCACCCTACAAAGGTCCCTCCACGGAGGGACAAATTTAGAGATGCATGGATGAATTGATGAGGAGGTAGGAAGATGAAGGAGGGAGGTCTGGAGACCCATTCTCTTTTCCCATTTTTTTTCCTTTTAAGACAAACTGTACTAAATCGTAATCCACGAATTCAATTATTTCGTTGTTTGCTGCACATTTACGTCAAGGTAACTTTGCTGTTCGATGCCTTGTTACCTACGAACATGCTTAAGATGAAGAAAAAGAAGATACGGAGGAGATTGAGGCAGGAAGAAAGCAAATAAAAATATGGGACAGATATCGAGGCAAACAGGAACGAAGGATGGAAGGAAGGAACGAGGGAAAATTAAAACTGTCTTGATATATGTACAGCCCAACTCATGGGCTAGCTGTCACCCGGCAAAGGTCCATGGTCCCCCCACGGAGGGACAAATCTAAGATGGATGGATGAATGGATGAGGAGGTAGGAGGATGAAGGAAACATGGAAACATGGAAATGCAGGCAACAGAAAGCCTACTAGCTCATTACGAGGTCGCCCGCTTGGATGATTTAATCTGCTCGACCGCCACTTGGGGCTTGGTGAGCAGATTAAAGCACCTCGATATTGAGGATCAGATGGAAGCCCCTCGTTATTCTGTTTACTCCCGACGCAGCGACATGACGATCGATCCTATATTTGAAGGAGTTGATGGTATTCGCATTTACTACTTCCAAGGGAAGATTGTTCCAGTGGCGGATGACTCCTTCCAATGTCTGTGTTACATCGACTCGACTGAATGGGTAAACCGTTATTTCTAGTTCTTGAGTTGGTTTGCAGTTTAAAGAATTTGGAGTAATCAACGTTATTGAACTTTTTTAGATACTTGAAGACTTGAATCATATCCCCTCGTAGGCGTCTTTTCTCCAATGTAAAGAGATTGAGTCGCTTGAGTCGTTCCTCGTACGGTTGAGCCCTTAAGGTTGGAATCATCTTTGCGGCGCGTCGTTGAATCCTTTCCAGTAGAGCAATGTCCTTTCTGTAATTGGGAGACCAGAACTGCACTGCATACTCGAGGTGCGGTCTTACCATGGAATTATACAAGGATAGCATCACGTCTGGTGTTTTACACTCGAAGTTCCTCGCTATGAACCCGAGCATAATGTTGGCCTTGTTGTATGCTTTTTTACAGTGATTCGCGTGTTTCAGGTCACTGCTGATAGTGACTCCAAGATCCTTTTCATCCTGCATCGCTTGCAGAGGTCTCCCATTCATGTATGTATGGTTACTATTTTGGGACCCAATGTGCATGACTTTGCATTTGTCAACATTATAAGACATTTGCCATTTCTCCGACCATTCGATAATGTGAATGAGGTCTTTCTGAATGATTTCGCAGTCGGTCTTTGTGAGGGCATCTCCACCCACCTTGGTGTCATCTGTAAATCTCGATATTGTGGATTTCAGTCCTGATTCTAGGTCATTAATATATATGATAAAGAGGATGGGTCCCAGCACTGACCCTTGAGGCACTCCACTAGTGACTGGAAGCCAATCGGAAGGCTGTCCGTTGAGTAGTACTCGTTGTTTTCTGTCGGTGAGCCAATCTCTTATCCACGCGATCAGATTGGCTCCGATGCCCGCCGAGTGCAGTTTCTTAAGGAGTCGCTCGTGCGGTACCTTGTCGAAGGCTTTCTGAAAGTCCAGGTATATAACATCACAGGGGATGTGGGCATCCCAGTTCTTATATATACCTTGGAAGAAGTCTAATAAATTCGTTAGGCAGGAGCGCTTGTTTCTGAAGCCATGCTGGGTGTCGGAGATTATATTTGTTTTCTAGAAACTTAACAAGTTTATCTCTAATAATCTTTTCGAGTATTTTTCCTGCCACTGATGTCAAACTTATGGGCCTGTAGCTTAATGCAACGCTTTTGTCTCCTTTTTTGAAAATCGGTGTTACGTTCGCCATCTTCCAGTCTTCCGGGGCCTCGTTTAGTTGAACTGACCGGTTGAATATGTTAGTGAGTGGTTGAAGTATTTGTTGTTTAAGCTCTTTTAATAACCGCGGGGACAAACTGTCGGGTCCCGTTGACTTGTTCGTGTCGAGTTTGTCCAAGTAGGGTAGGGTAGGGTAGGGTAGGGTAGGGTAGGCGGTGGCCGAACTGGTAGCGTACTGGGCCAACATTCACCGCGTGATGGACGACGCGGGTTCGAATCCCCACGCTACCACTCGGATTTTTCAGTCACCGCCGAGTGGCTTAAAACTACCCACATGCTGTCCTGAAGACCACCCATCAACCCGGACTCTAGAGGAAGCCGTCCAAGCGAATCAAGAACGAGTTCCGGGGGGCAGCATGAGCCAATGCAAGATGGCGCCACTATAAACACTCACCTGCGCCAGAACGGGCTGGGCCGACCATCAGGCCCCACCTGGAAGAAGCCTTGGGCCGACCATCAGGCCCCACCAGGAAGATGCCTACCGGCGCAATAGGCAACTACGTAAAAAAAAAAAAAAAAAAAAAAAAAGTACTTTTTTACTTCTCGGTCGCATATTGAGTCACTTTCCAGCGGCGTGATCTCACTCGGCGGGTCAGGACCCTCGGGAATGGTTTCGATGTCCTCGACTGTGAATACGGATGCGAAGTTACTGTTGAGGATTCTGGCCATCTGTTTACTGTCCTGAGTTACAGATCCAGTCTCGTCTGTCAGGGGACCAATATTGGATTTTACTTTCTTTTTCGATCTTATGTACGTGAAGAATTTCTTGGAGTTAGTTTTGATTTCGCGCGCTATTTGCTTTTCAGAGTTGCGGAGGGAGGTCTGGCAATCCCCCGGCCGGGTGTTGCCACACCGCCCACATTTATCATATGCCTCTCAAAGTGTGTATATCTCATCATTTTATAAAGAAATGGGCTTCCTCTACTCGCAAAGTTATATTTCAAGTTGAAAAACGCGATTTATAAGCATTTATACGTAAATATGATAATACTGTTAGCGTTACCGTCAGCTCCGAGGCAGTAGTTATTTAACAACAAATCTAGCGTCACACAGAGCGCGGTAAACGTTTGTGAATCCGCGCGCTAACCCGTGACGTCATCGATCAGTTGGTAGTTATTGGCGCGCGAGCTTTGTGAATCTCGATGTTCTCAAGACTACGCACTAAGGGCCCAAAACTACGAACTAAGCCTTTGTGGATCCGGGCCCTGGTACTTTAAGAGTATTTAAAGGAGTTCGTAAGTTGGGGTGATGAAACGGTGTCGCTTTTCTTATATTTATTTTAATCTACCTTAATACTACTTTAACACTACAAAGAGGCAAAAATATTGTTGAAATCAGCGACTGGCTTCACGAGACTCAACGAGTCTTCAGGCTTTCTCTCACGGCTGGTTACTGACGTCGACACTTGTATAACACTGATAAATTCTTCTCAAAATAATAAAATAAATTGTTACAGAATTATAATCACTTATTTCATAAATATTCATAAACAGAACTAATAACACAATGGATACGCTTTCCTCTACGATACCACTTCACTCCGTACTCACGGTAACCAAGATGAAAGCTCTGCCCATGTTGTCTAGGGAGGAAAACTAAGTGTACAGAGAGCGAGCAGAGTGCTGGCTGATCTGAGGTCTCTCCTGCAGAAATGCTTCTTATATAGGGGGTTTTGGGCATGACATACATACATACATCACGAGGGTAACATGGAAGTCATGTGAGTCTTACATCGAACTTATATAACAATCTTCCTAACCGGCATGGTCTATAAGGTTGGTTCACGCGTCTGACTCTTGCAATATTATGAGCTAGGGAGACACCGGTTGATTTTATGTACAAGGAACGCAGGGGTGAGTATCGTAGGAGCATCCTTATGGTGTGTAGCTTATGGTTAATGGATTATAATCCTTCGAATGAGGAGGGTGGCTGTCACGCGGGAGGTGGCGCAACCGAGCAGCTTGATTTACGTGACCCTTGACCCGTCGATGGAGTCGATGGATGTCCCGTTGCTCGTGTGTTGACTGCTGGTAGATAAGCGGCGAGTTTAGGGACACCCTGGCGCCTCGTCTGTCTGTCCTCCGGGTTCCGTGCTGTGTTCAGTGTTCTTCAGTGTTCTTGGAACGGGAATGTTTAGCGTTCTATACCGCTGTCGCCCCCGGTAGATATTGTGGTGGATGATGGTAGCGTAGTGAGTGGTGTCGCGTCCCGCGGGGCACCACATATTGGATGTCCAGGAATTGCAATAAAACTTCGGACATACCAAAAATCCACGTTCTGTGTCAGGCGATCGGACTAAGTGGGGAGTTTGACTGGAGTGGTACATCTGGCAAACGATAAGGCAGGTGTCCTAGGCCAGCTCAGTGTGGACAGAAACCTCGCGTAGAGCAAAATGGCAAATTCTGGCTTGATCCTGATTTTCAGTACGAATACGGACTGCGAAAGCAGGGCCTATCGATCGTTTCGACTTTATGAGTTTTAAGCAAGAGGTGTCAGAAAAGTTCCCACAGGGATAACTGGCTTGTGGCAGCCAAGCGTTCATAGCGACGTCGCTTTTTGATCCTTCGATGTCGGCTCTTCCTATCATTGTGAAGTAGAATTCACCAAGCGTTGGACTGTTCACCCTTAAAAAGGGAACATGAGCTGGGTTTAGACTGTCCCGGGACGGAGCAAAGGGTTCTAATGACGCTACAGCCATATATACTTATGTACATATAACATCAATAACTTCGGCATAAAACTTCATTTTACATTACTTTATGTAATTTTCTTCATTACTTTTGATTTAATTATCTAAAATCAGCTTTTCGACTTTTTACGGAAAAAAAGTCTTTTTTTGCGTGGACTAAAGTTTAGAATCATCTAAACATGATTTCATCCTATTTATTCCTGATTTGTATTGAATTTGGAGGACAAAATGTAGTGAAGTTACTCTGACCATACTAAGCTTCCGACCTGGCTGTTACATTTGTTTCTTTTCGAATTTCGCCCTGAATATCATATATGTTGAAGATGACGATTAGTACTTTATTTTAATCCAAATCTCAACATTGTACACTGTATTCATGAACAGTTATTGTCATTCGACACATTAGATCGTTTGTGTTATCCGTTGTATTGCTTCGATCCATTCCATTTTAGCAGGCGCTGGCTGAGTGATAGCGTGCTGGACCCACATTCACCGCGTGATGGACGACGTGGGTTCGAATCCCCACGCTACCACCTCGGATTTTTCAGTCACCGCCGAGTGGCTTAAAACTACCCACATGCTGTCCTGAAGACAACCCATCAATACCCGGACTCTAGAGGAAACCGTCCATGTGAATCAATAAGGAGTTCCTGGGGGCAGCATGAGTCAACAGAAGATGGCGCCACTATAAGCACTTGCCAGCGCCATGACGGGCTGGGGCCGACTACCATCCAGCCCCCTCAAGAGAGCCTACCGGCGTTATAGGCTTTCACGTACAAAAAAAAAAATGTATTGCTTTTTTAATAGGTGCACCTAATTTCGCTTCTCTGGGCCGATATTTACTTAGATGTCTCACAGGTTGCCATCGTTTTTTTAGCCCCTTGAGGCAGGTTTAGACTCGACAAATGTATATCAGTCCTAAACTTGCATCATGCAGCTACATTAGTTCCGTAACTCCAAACTTCATTTTTTTTTTTAATTTAAAACGTGCACATATCATTTCCTCGTGCAAAAAAAATGCATATTTATTTTTGTTTTTAACGAACAGTTCCTACAGGTTTTTTTTCTATTCCGGCTTTCCCTTTCATCCGATAATCACCGGGCACCAATATGTGATGTAGTTTTACGTTATTCATCATATTGCGTTGTCGGCTACCTTAATATTTAGTTTTTGCCCTGACAGGAGTCTTTTAAAAATCGATTACATATGAGTCTAAACCTGGTGTACGGGAACATTAGAAGTGGCAACTTTGGAGACATTTCATTTCCAGGTCCGTAAAGAAAATCGAGGAGGCAACGAGCAACTAGAATCTTAAAACCGAGATGATTGACGTGATTTTGAAGGATGTATGTCTATTTTTAAAGAAATGGCAGCCTCCAGAAGGTAATGTAAATGTACAAACTGGAATATTTTCCTACTCCGTGCACTGTGTTTAGACTCCAGCAAATGTAGCGTGACGCAGATTTAGACCGCCGATTATTTCATCAATTGCATCATGGAACGTGTCTAGACGAACTAATGTAGCATGACAAGTGTCTAGACTAAACAAATGTAACATGACAATTGTCTACACCAAACTAATGTAGCATAAAAGTGTCTAGACCAACAAATGTAGCTATCAACTGAGTTTAGACCACCTTACCACGCTGGAAGTCAATTTGTCCCAATTTTAGACCAAACTAATGTAACGTGACTTTAACCTGACTTTACGGACAGGTGTGACAGGTAAGTTTGGAGACTTGAAAATTTTCATGACCAAATCATGACCCAGGATACGTCTCCATCCATAGAATGACTAATTGAGAAATTTTGGATAGTAATATTCATTTTTTAATAACAAAAATCACGAATATTTAGAAATTTTTGCGTGCCATTTAGGAGTCCTTTACAGCAGATTTATGTTTTTTATATGCAATAACAGCCCTATGATGATAGATTATTATAAAGAAGAAAAAATGGTGGTCTCACTGAAAATTTAGAGATATTTAACTTTGAAATATCGTTCTAGAAACCTAAAAAATTACATTTATCCAAAGTTTTATATATATATATATATATATATATATATATATATATATATATATATATATATATATATATATATATATATATATATATATATATATATATATATATATATATATCTAGTTGAGAGGGCCGTGCATAGTCGATTAAAGTAAGCTTAAATTGAAGAAGATACGATAATAAATAAGAATTTTATGGCGAGTTGTTTTTTATGCAAATTTCATTTTTTTTCGGGGATAAGCCTTTTAGGTACTTCCGGAGCGCGTGATTAACGGAAAACTGCATGCTTAGACTTCTCCCCCTACATGTAATGGGTAAGATTTATTCACACAGTGTCTCCCACGGTGTTAAGATGTGCGTCTGCTCTGCTCTCCTCAGTCAGGGTAAGAAAGGACGTGATACTTTTTTTTTAACTAATTTCGGTGTCTAACATCAGCAAGAAGTGTACCAAACTAAGAAAATAAGTGTTATTCTGATTATAAGTGCCTGCTGGTCGAGGCATCGTGACGTGTGACACGAGTGATTTTGTTAATGTGCCTTTCCGTCGATTCACCCCATCATGTCATCCAAGTTATTACTTCTATTTACATGTTCGTGGAGAAGGAAACAATACTTGTGATAACCGTAAAAAAAAAAAAAAAAAGTGAGGAGCATTCGCATTTGCTGCGCGTGGCTGCGGGAGTTCATCTCCCTTTGAGCCTGTGGTGGGAATAAACCCTTTACCCAGGGACAGAAGGTCGGTCTGAATTACGGGTTGCCGCAGTTTACCTTCCCGGGAAGCTGGGGAACAACCCCTGACTGATACCCGGTACCCATGCACTGCTGGGTGGACAGGGGCAAGGGATAAGGAGTCTTTCCATCTGACTCTGTTCCGCCCGGGGATCGAACTCGAGACCTTTCGGTTGTGAGGCGAGCGCGCTACCATTACACCACGGAGCAAAGGAGACAGTTCAAGGGCGTAAATAAAAGGAAAACAATAATGAAAAAAACGCCCGCTACTTACTGCTCCTGAATAGAGTAAACAGGAGTGGCCAAAAAGAGAGATCGAGTTCGGGAGGATAGGTTTCCTGATACCCTCCTCTTGAAAGAGTTCAAGTTGTAGGCAGGAGGAAATACAGATTGAGGAAGATTGTTCCAGAGTCTACCAGCGTGAGGGATGACAGAGTGAAGATGCTGGTTAACCCTTGTATAAGGGGTTTGGACAGTATAGGGATGAACTTGATCAGTAAGTCATGTGAGACGAGGCCACAGGAGGGGGGGGGCATGCAGTTAGCGTGAAAATAGCGATAGAAGATAGAGAGGCAACATCGCGACGGAATTTTAGAGGTAGAAGACTAGCAGTAAGAGAAGGAGAGCTAATGAGACGAAGAGCCTTAGACTCCACTCTGTCCAGAAGAGCTGTGTGAGTGGAGCCCCCCCACACGTGAGATGCATACTCCATACAACGGCGGACAAGGCCCCTGTATATGGATAGCAACTGTGCGGGAGAGAAGAACTGGCGGAGACGATACAGAACGCCCAACCTCGAGGAAGCTGATTTAGTGAGAGAAGAGATGTGAAGTTTCCAGTTAAGATTTTGAGTTAGGGTAGACCGAGGATATTTAGTCCGAGGATATTTAGTGTTGAAGAAGGTGACAGCTGAGTGTTGTCGAAGAATAGGGGATAGGTGTTTGGAAGATTGTGTCGAGTTTATAGGGGGAGAAATTGAGTTATTGAGGCATTGAAGGACACAAGGTTCCTTCTGCCCCAATCGGAAAGGATAACAAGGTCTGAGGTTGAGCGTTCTGCAGCCATGTACTACCTGTTGGGATGGTCTTCTATTGAATGAAGTTGAATAATGCAGAGTGGAGTCGTCGGCGTATGAGTGGACAGGACAGTTTGTTATGGAAACAAGATCATTGATGAATAACAGGAAGAAAGTGGGTGATAGGACAGGGTCCTGTGGGACACCACTGTTGATAGGTTTAGGGGAAGAAGAGTGACCGTCTACCACCGCAGATATAGAACGGCCGGACAGGAAACTGGAGATAAAGGAAGAGAGAGAGGTATATAATCCGAAAAAGGGCAGTTTAAAAAAAATTGTGCCAGACTCTATCGAAGACTTTCGATATGTCTAGCGCAACAGATAAAGAGAGGATGACCAAGAGCCAGTTAAGAGAGTAAGAAGATCTCCAGTAGAACGCCCCTTGCGGAACCCATACTGGCGCTCAGATAGAAGGTTAGAAGTGGAAAAGTGCGTTTGAATCTTCCGGTTAAGGACTGATTCAAAATCTTTAGATAGACAGGAAAATAAAGTTATAGGGCGGTAATTTGAGGGATTTGAGCGATCACCCTTCTTAGGCACAGGCTGTACTAAGGCATACTTCCAGTAGGAAGGAAAGGTAGATGTTGATTTTCAGAGACGAAAGAGTTTGACCAGGCAGGGTGTCAGCACAGAAACACAGTTGTAGGAGTTATTGGAGGCACTCCATCAGGTCCATAAGCCTTCTGAAAGTTGAGGCCAGAGAGAGCATAGAAAACATCATTATGAAGAATTTTAATACTTGGCATAAAGGAGTCAGCGGGGGGATGAGTAGGAGGAATATGCAAATAATCGTTCAGGGTGGAGTTCTTACATAAAGTTTGAGCGAAGAGTTCAGCATTAGAGATAGATGAGACGGCGGTGCTGCCCTCAGGGTTAAGGAGAAGGTAAAGAGGAAGAAGTGAAAGCAAGATTTTGGCATTTTCTATTGATGAAAGCGTTTTTGTTAAGTCGGAGAATAGATTTAGCTCGATTTCGGGCAGAAGTATAAAGATCATGGTTAGCAGGAGTGCGAAGGCTCTGGTACCTTTTATGATAGCATGAGAACAAGCATGATTGATTCAAGGCTATTTAGCATGAAGAGTAGAGAGAGAACGTGGAATGTATGCCTCCAATCCAGAGAGAATCACTTCTGTGATGCGCTGGGCACACACAGATGGGTCTCTCTCCTGGAAGCAGTAATCATTCCACGGGAAATCGGAAAGGTATATCTTCAGGTCGTCCCACCGAGCTGAAGCAAAATGCCAGAAGCATCGCCTCTTCGGTGGGTCCAGAGGATGTACAGTAGCGGTAGGACAGGATAAAGAAATAAAGTTGTGATCGGAGGAGCCCAACGGAGAGAACAGTTTGAATGGGTAAGCACAAGGGTTAGAAGTAAGGAAAAGGTCTAGTATGTTGGGCCTGTCTCAAAGACGGTCGGGGATACGAGTAGGGTGCTGAACCAACTGCTCTAGGTCGTTGAGGAGAGCAAAGTTGTAAGCTTGTTCACCAGGCTGGTCAGTGAAAGAGAATGAAAGCCAAAGTAGGTGGTGAACATTGAAATCTCCGAAGGTGGAGATTTCATCGAAGGAGAGTGGGCCACTTTATAGTTCATATAGTCAAAGAATTTTACATAGTCAGTAGAGTTAGGTGAGAGATAAACATCACAGATGTATTTAGTAATAGAATGACAATGAAGTCTTAGCCAGAAGGTGGAAAATCCAGAAGAGTCAAGGTCATATATATATATATATATATATATATATATATATATATATATATATATATATATATATATATATATATATATATATATATATATATATATATATATATATATATATATATATATATATACACTTTTCACTAAAAGGGTCTGGACTCCGATGACTGTGAAAAATCTAGACTTCAAGATCATGGGGCGTGACTGGTTCGACAAGGAAGACATTCGCCGAGGGGAGCGCCATAGGGAGAGTAAAGAATATGAGCTTATTACTTGATACCCACCAGTTACAAGAGAGGGAAGGAGAACAGAAAACACTCAAGAAGAAGAAGAAGAAGAAGAAGAACACTGAACAAAAAAATCAAGAGGGGGGCAGGCTGCCTACAAGGGGAAAGAACATGGCGGTACTTCAAGATAACTAAAAACAAGAAGAGAGAAGGATTAACTACAAACAAGAAGAGAGAAAAATTATTCAGGAAGCAAGAAAGAAAGGAAGAAGAAATTAATTCAGCTTAAAGCGAGGCAGGCAATAGACATGAAGCTTGACGTAGCCCTCCAAAAAGTAAGTGAAGAAAAACCAGGCCGAAATAGCGCCTCCAGGAACAGAAAAAAAATTAATGAAGGAGGGAAGAAGAGGATGCTGTGTCCAGTGCCAACGTGCACATCTAGTGTTATCAATATTCACAGGCACATGGGGATGACGCACAGCGTCCTCACTGAAGAAGAATTAAAAATGTTGATCCATGTTGCCAGCGGCGATCAAGAAGAAGCCGGCCCTTCAGGAGAGAAAACATCACATGAAGAGACCTTAATCTCTTCTGAATCGTCTGATCATGACGACGATGGTACAACTAAGAAAAAATATGATGCGCATGTCTGCCCCCCTCTTGAGAAAAAAATGCCAAGAGACTTCAAAAAGAGCAACATATTGGAGTAGAAGAGCAACCCTTTAGCGGAATGTACCATATGCAGGGTAAGTAGGTTTTGGAGGACGTCGAAGTAATGGGTCCCGGCAGAGACGACAACACACTGACGTCTTCCGGAAACCCGGTAGCACAAGAGACCCAGAGATGACGCTCCTGAAATGGAGAGTGAACCTGGTTAGAAACAATTTCAGGTTTTGAAAGCTCATATCATGAAACCAGTTCCGCTTATACTCACTCTAATTCAGCTTCAGTGGCCCGCTTCTTCTAAGGCGTTGACACTGTCTCCAGCCTGCTCGTGATTTTCGCGGTTGCTGTGCTCGCCAGCGACGACACAACACTGAAAGCATTGGAGTACGTCGAAGCAATCGATCCCGGCATATACGACAACACACCGACGTCTTCCGGAAACCCGGTAGCGCAGGACCCAGAGATGACGCTCATGAAATGGAGGGTGATTTTGGTTAGAAACAATTTCAGGTTTTGATAGCTCATATCATGAAAGCCAGAGGGTGGCTTCTGGAGGCTGTTGTTCAGCCTCGATTAGAGCCAGCACATCGTCTGGGTCGCTGTCTCTCTCCTCAGGTTGAAAAGCCTCAGGTTGAAGAGCCTCTCGTCTGTTGGCCCTCATCTTTTGGAGCTTCCCTACCACGCTCTTACCTGGTTTGATCTTACTACTGTAATCGTAATAGCTCTCTTCGGTCTGCAGAGAGAGCCGCAATTTTTGGTCTTCCGTATCCTCAAAAACGGCCGAAATTTGTGAACTTCACTCCCACTGCATAATTGTGAGCAATGCGTTTCATAGTCTTTCCTAGGTTGGAGACGCTCAATTTGTGGCAGCACCACTCTGCTGTGTAGGGTTTCCTCGTCGGGAAGACCAAGCATTCCGGCCCTCAGCAGGAGACAGTGAGTGGCCGATAATACTTCACATATGCGTCAAGGGCCTTCTTCTCTCTTTCATCGAGAAATACGAGCGAGGGCCCTGGAAGAAAAAAACTCAAAGGGTAATATATATATATATATATATATATATATATATATATATATATATATACATATATATATATATATATATATATATATATATATATATATATATATATATATATATATATATATATATATATATATATCGGGTTTGTCTTTCATTCAGCATCAACATCATTATAGTGGGTTCTGACCTAGCGCAGCGGTTTTGTGTCGAGCTATGCGAAGGTATCCCCTTCCATCTCCATGCCGATGTACTCCGACAGCCTAAATTCAGTGAATTCCATCAGCCGTCGGAGTGACTTTATCAGCATGAGCGTGGCCAGCACGCCCCGCAGATCCGTGAAGTCTGAGAGCGCGCACGACCTGCAAGCTTCATCGTCTGGGCAGGCGACTGCTGCGCCAAGGGAAGTGTTGAGATAAGGAGCCTGGAGCAACTTTTCTACCTCAGCCAGATCAATGTTCTCCGACTCCTTTTTCTTCCGCTGCTCGATAACCTCTAGCTTCTCTTCCTTATGTTACTATTATGTTTAAAGACAAAATAACCTATTAGCGGCGCCCCATTTCCGCCAGATAACAATACAAGCATATACATATATCAAATTTGTGAATACTCACGGACAATAATAGTTTTCAGACGTTTGACCATGTTTAGCTTCTCCTCATAGCTGATCCTGTACAGTTTCTCAGTAAAAATCACCATAAATTCAACGGCCCGGGTGCATGCTGCCACAATATTTCGAGCGTAGTTCGCCCTACATACAACCATTTTGCTCTTTCGATAGCCGCGTGGCTTGTCTATGTCTGCAAAGTGCTTGTATACTCATGGTTCTCAGGATCTCATCACCAACAGCGTGGTTTAAACTGACCATGCAAACTTCAACTGTCAAAGCTCCATGGGCAAGGGATGTGTAAGCTCTCAAGTATTCACCTAGGCGTTCTAAAAAAGCTTTGATGCCATCCCATATCGTAGCCTTGACACCCCCACTGGAGACGGTCACAGTTGCCTCTCTCTTCATCCTCAGAGAGAGGTTGTGAGTCACTCATTATCCTGGCATATTGCGCAATTCTACGTTTGACGAGGTGAACACTCACAACGTGAACGCTTGACTGTCTTGTCGCAGACGCTGCACTTTGTCGTACGGTATCGAAGCTTGCGTTTTTGCTTCTTTGGGGGAGACTTCTTCGGCTTGACACCTTTCGCTGTTGTGCGCTGAAGCTTTGTCAGCTATCTGTGCTTTGCCAGCACTTTTATACGATCCGACTTCATAAGGTACCGGTGGCAATTGACAAGGTGGCGACTTCAGTTCAGAGATTTGCCAGTGCACCCGGCCATTGGGCATGACCTCCTGTAAAGAAGAGACAGGTGAGTGAGTGTATATGCATGTATTATAATACTATCAGTCCCAGCATTTTTGTAGCAACTGATCAAACTTTGGGTACCCCTAAATACTCACGGTTCCCTGCTCATAGCCACTTTAATTCTTGGACGGGCCCGGTGTTTGCCAAAGCGACCTGTGCCTTCCTCACAAATTCCCAGAAGTCTTGTGCCACCTCTAAGCACACTCACTGCTTATGTTTTAACATGGATGCAGCCTTCTCGTGGACCTTAATTTCCTTCGAGAAGAATGCGCCGATTTCGTTCAACGTTGGGGGTTTCCCAACTTCCCCGAATATCTACTCGTCCAGTTCGCTCTCTCATGCCTTTCGAGATGCTTCTAATCTGTTCATGATCTCTTCAGAAATGGTTCCACTTGTAGAGGCAACTACATCCACCTCACCTGGACTGATTTTCTTTGAGGCACGACTTCCTTCACTCGTGTCCCCCGTTCCAGTAGTGGAATCTGTTGACAAAGGAAATTTTTCACATACACACTCATGAATATACGATACTCGTATGTTTTAAATTCATACAACAGTGGCCATATTCATACCGTCAGTGGAGTCTTTGCCACATGGACGGGACTCCTCCGATGAATCGGGCTCCTCCGCAGTGACTTAGTTGCCAGCTGCAAGAAAAGAGAACCGTAGGTAAAGACGAGTGAGATACAGAGTTAGACGTTGAATGAGTTGTAGCACATATGTGTGTCTGTAGCCTAGGAAGAATCGTCCACAGTTGAGTCTGAAGCCATGATCCTGGTTGGTTAACTATTTACCCTGTAAGCTGAAAGAAATGAAAAACTGTTAAAAGTAGCACAGAGTAAAAAATTAACCTACGCAAGGTGCAAGGTAGGTGGTTTGTAATCAGACGCTCCCCTACGCTTTCTAGCCACAGCACGTGGTTTATTTTGGGTGTGTTATTTTTCCAGAGTTCCGAACCGAGAGTGGACACGGAGCGATAACAGCAGACGAGGAGGCAGCCCCGAGACCATCTAAAGGTGAAGTCCCGAGACCTTCCCGCTGTGTTCATAAGCTCCGTGTCACCGACGTAAGGACCCACCAGAGGCATGACGCGGTCGGTCATCATTCATGGCTTTAAGGGAACGCCCGCTATATACAACAGGCGAAACTCCCCAATGCGGTCGATGCCAGCATGAAGCCAGCCACTTCCAGAGGAGGAGGTGGTGGCGTTCACGCTGACAAAGCCGAAGCATGGATACTCTGTCATAAGAACATAAGAACGTTGTAGTCTGCAAGAGGCTTGCACTAGGAGCCGCAGCTTCTCATGAAAGAGACGCGGGCAAAGCAAGGGTGTCAACATCAAATCGACCTGAGAACGAGGAGGAGTGCCAGGTGGAAATGAGCGATGCCGAGTCTTCCGCGTCCCGTGACTGAAGCTCTGCCTGATAAAATGCCCTGTCGCGAATAGCGGCAGGTTCTCATGCAAGAGAGAGGTTTGTGCTGGCAAGACGAGGGTGTCAACATCAATTCGCAGGATGTGAGCTATGCCAAGTCTTAGCCCGAGACAGGTGACGGTAACTCTGCCCGATGAAATTCACCGAAGAAGAGGTCGCTACATTGAAGGCGCCGCCACGAGGAGTCGAAGCTAAGGCCGTGAAGCTTCCCATAAAAGAGAGGGGGTTGGGTGGGAGAGACGAGAGTGTCACATCAAATCGATCTGAGAATCAGGATTGCCTGGTGGAAATGAGCGATGCCAAGATTTATAAGCGCGGAGAAGCTCGAGCGGGTTGTGGTGAGAGACTCCCGCAGCTCGCACAACCCTCACTTCCCTACTGTACCTTCTACTTTTGTCTCGGTGACCGTCCTGCCGGCGCTGGCCGCTCGCGCGAGCCAGACGCGGAAAGCCCGTTACGCTCGGCCCACCAGCCGCCGACCCATTCCCCTCAATTTCGCAATTTTGCGCCAGCGGGCCGCTCCGAACGGTCACGAGTGACTGTCGATGGAGTAGTAAGGTGCACTCGTCAAGTGCTGCTGTTGTTGCCACTATTGCTACTATCACTAGTACAACTACTATTACGACTACTACTACTTCCACGAATATTACTACTACTACTACTATTACCACATTGATGAATGCATCGCGAAAAAAAAAAAATGGTTTCCTTGGTGTAACTCGGGAACTAATAGGCGCATGAGGATTTTGAGCATACCATAAGAATCCTCGCTCAACTCCGCCTCGAAATATATATTCGGCTAAAAAAGCTGGCCCACAATATTTCGAGCTAGCGAGTGGGGAAGAATTGGTACTTAGGATTTATTGTCTACAATACTCTATACGGAGACGAAACGAGTTTGTATTGTTTAGTTTCCTCTATTTTTATTTGCGCATATTGTACTACAAGTCTTTATGAAGTCTTCCCGTGACTTCTGGCATCTAGCCAAAGACATCTCCTCCAACTTCACTTCTTCATTTTTTTCCTCCACTCCTCAGTCCTGACGGCAACACTGCCGTCTCATACATATCTCTAAGGCTGAACTCTTCTCTCAAACTTTTTTCTAAAAACTGCACTCTGGACGATTCTGGGCATGTTCTTCCTACTCATCCCCCCCCTGACTTTTTTATGCCTGTTATAAAGATTCTTCAAAATGATGTTTTCTATGCCCTCTCTGCCCTCAATCCTCAGAAGGCTTATGGACCTGATGGAGTGCCTCCTATTGTCCTTAAAAACTGTGCCTCCGTGCTGTCACCCTCCTTGTCAAACTCATTCGCCTCTACCAGTCAACATCTACCTTTCCTTCCTGCTGAAAGTATGCCTTCATACAGCCTGTGCATAAGAATGGTGACCGCTCCAATCCCTCAAACTACCGTCCTATAGCTTTACTTTCTTGTCTATCTAAAGCTTTTGAACCAATCCTTAACCAAAAGATTCTAAAGCGCCTTTCCACTTCTGACTTTCTATCTGATCGCCAGTATGGGTTCCGCAATGGGCGTTCTACTGGTGATCTCCTTGCCTTCCTAACTGACTCTTGGTCATCCTCTCTTAGCCGTTTCGGTGAAACCTTTGCTATTGCGCTGGACATATCAAAAGCTTTTGATAGGGTCTGGCACAAATCTTTGCTTTCCAAACTACCCTCCTACGGTTTCTATCCTTCTCTCTGTACCTTTATCTCCAGTTTCCTTTCTGACCGTTCTATTTCTGCTGTGGTAGACGGTCGCTGTTCTTCCCCTAAACCTATTAACAGTGGTGTCCCACAGGGTTCTGTCCTATCTCCCACTCTCTTTCTGTTGTTCATTGATGATCTTCTTTCCAAAACGAACTGTCCTATCCATTCTTACGCCGATGACTCCACTCTGCATTACTCAACTTCTTTTAATAAAAGACCCACCCTATAGGAACTTAACGATTCAAGGCTGGAGGCAACAGAACGCTTAGCCTCAGACCTTACTATTATTTCCGATTGGGGTAAGAGGAACCTGGTGTCCTTCAAAGCCTCAAAAACACAGTTTCTCCACTTATCCATTCGACTCAATCTTCCAAACAACATTCCCCTATTCTCTGACAACACTCAGCTATCACCTTCCTCAACACTAAACATCCTCGGTCTATCCTTAACTCAAAACCTCAACTGGAAACTTCATATCTCATCTCTTACTAAATCAGCTTCCTCAATGCTGGGGGTTCTGTACCGTCTCTGCCAGTTCTTCTCCCCCGCACAGTTGCTATCCATTTACAGGGAGTATACATCTCATGTGTGGGGGGGTCCACTCACACAGCTCTCCTTGACAGAGTGGAATCAAAGGCTCTTCGTCTCATCAGCTCTCCTTATACTGATAGTCTTCTACCTCTCAAATTCCGCCGCCATGTTGCCTCTCTTTCTATCTTCTATCGATATGTTCATGCTGACTGCTCTTCTGAACTTGCTAACTGCATGCCTCCCCTCTTCCTGCTGCCCCGCTGCACACGACGTTCTACTCATTCTCATCCCTATACTGTCCAAACCCCTTATGCAAGAGTCAACCAGCATCTTCACTCTTTCATCCCTCACGCTGGTAAACTCTGGAACAGTCTTCCTTCATCTGCATTTCCTCCTGCCTACGACTTGAACTCTTTCAAGAGGAGGGTGTCAGGACACCTCTCCTCCCGAAATTGACCTCTCTTTTTGGACAATCCTTTGACCTCTGTTCGGGAGCAGTGAGTGGCAGGCTTTTTTTTTTCTTTGAGCCCTTGAACTGTTGTCGTGACCGGAAATTCGGGGCACTAAATGATGCTAAAAGAAAATTCAACTAATGGGGAACCTGGGGATAAATCAAGGGGACTCACCCTGGAGGTAGAGTTGCTGCCACCACCCAGAGATCTACCGATAAACTATATCATCGGTAGCTCACTGGGAACCTCAAAGTATATGTATATAAATAGACTAAGGACTTAATTAAGGGTTAAAGTGACGCGAGACTCTGATCCCTTGGACAGGGGGTAACGTGGTGAGCGGGGAAAACTCGGGGCGGTAAAAGGGTACTTTAACTACGCAGCCGTCCGGACAAGACTCACGACGGGGAGAAAAGATAAGAAATAAAGGCCTATAAATATGGGTTGGTACATTTATTCATGTGATACTTAGTTTAGGAGGTATACAATGTCATAACTGATGACACGGTTTACAGTTACCAGCTAATTGAAGGCACGATTTTCCTGAAACTGACAGAAGTGGGCGAAATGGATACACGACTGAGTTCTAGTTTCTCCTCTCACAATGGTAGTCAGAACATGGTTGAGAATTCTCTGTGAAAAAAAACTTACCCGTTCGCGGGTGTACATTTATTGCAAACCAAGGTACATAAGATATAGGAAAAACTCAGGGAGGGGAAACCTTACACTCTGGGGAGGCCCGGAACACTGCGATAAAAATTTCCGTCAAAACGACAAATATACAGCCCCTTATTTTACTACCACATATCACTCTAGAGAAAGACCACAGGTTAATGGTAATACGCCTATATACTCACAAAGTACTTTCCGTAATAGGGAAATAAGAAGGAAATTTTTGGGGCTCGACTCCCCGTTCCTACCCCCCCGCTAGGCTCCAAGAACGTTGACTGGGGTTTCCTTCCTACAACCCTTATCACGGAAAGAAGAGGAGTACTGAGATTAACAACTAAAAGAACACATCGGGAAAGAACCACGGGTTCGTGTAGGTGTATGGGTTGTGTGTGCGGGTGTGGGTGTGGCAGAGAGTGGCCACCAGACCTGTAGGCACAACAGCTGGGTGAGCGCGAGTGATCATATTTCATTTACTGGGATCAGAAAATGCATTTACACGATAATTAAGACACACATTGGCTAAAGGGGAGACGGTAATTAACACTGGGGAGCACCTATGGGGAAAAATGGGGGGGAGGAGGGAGAATCACGTACGTACCTGTGGGCACAACAGCTGGGTGAGTGGGCGAGTGATGCCCGGGAAAACCCACCCCGAGTTTTATACTCGCCAGGCGAGGGCGGCGTCCCGTGAGCGGGAAAAAAGGGGGGGAGCGAAGTAGCTGATTATAATCTATTAAGGTTTAATTTAAAAGAAAGGGAAAATTAGGATAGTTTACATATGGGTTATGGTTTCTTAACTTGCAAGGTGACGAAATTTACTTTTGAAGCAGCGAAAAAATCGATGTAAGGTGGATGACTTTAACAGATAGGACATTTACAAGCAAGGTGGCTGGCTACTGCTTCGAATGCGTGCGCTGGTAGGGGGGGGGGAGGAAAGGGAGGGACGGTAGACGCCGAAAATCAGGCGGGGCAGTATTGCACCATCGTGTGTAGTTGTAGTGTAGGGGGGGGGGGGGGTTATGTTATAGGTTGTGATTAATGATAGCTTCTTACAATTACTTACATACCCATGATGCCCTTGTAGTGACTTATAATCACTTATAACTACATATGCTCAATTATATAGTATGGGTTCCGCAAGGGGCGTTCTACTGGTGATCTCCTAGCCTTCTTAACTGACTCTTGGTCATCCTCTCTTAGCCGTTTCGGTGAAACTTTTGCTATTGCGCTGGACATATCAAAAGCTTTTGATAGGGTCTGGCACAAATCTTTGCTTTCAAAACTACCCTCCTACGGTTTCTATCCTTCTCTCTGTACCTTTATCTCCAGTTTCCTTTCTGACCGTTCTATTTCTGCCGTGGTAGACGGTCACTGTTCTTCTCCTAAATCTATTAACAGTGGTGTCCCACAGGGTTCTGTCCTATCTCCCACTCTTTTTCTGTTGTTCATTGATGATCTTCTTTCCAAAACGAACTGTCCTATCCATTCCTACGCCGATATGATTCCACTCTGCATTATTCAACTTCTTTTAATAGAAGACCCACCCTTCAGGAACTTAACGACTCAAGGCTGGAGACTGCAGAACGCTTAGCCTCAGACCTTACTATTATTTCCGATTGGGGCAAGAAGAACCTGGTGTCCTTCAACGCCTCAAAAACACAGTTTCTCCACCTATCCACTCGACACAATCTTCCAAACAACTATCCCCTATTCTTTGACAACACCCAGCTATCACCTTCCTCAACACTAAACATTCTCGGTTTATCCTTAACTCAAAATCTCAACTGGAAACTTCATATATCATCTCTTACTAAATCAGCTTCCTCGAGGCTGGGCGTTTTGTACCGTCTCCGCCAGTTCTTCTCCCCTGCACAGTTGCTGTCCATATACAGGGGCCTTGTCCGCCCTCGTATGGAGTAAGCATCTCATGTGTGGGGGGGCTCCACTCACACAGCTCTTCTGGACAGAGTGGAGGCTAAGGCTCTTCGTCTCATCAGCTCTCCTCCTCATACTGATAGTCTTCTACCTCTTAAATTCCGCCGCAATGTTGCCTCTCTTTCTATCTTCTATCGATATTTCCACGCTGACTGCTCTTCTGAACTTGCTAACTGCATGCCTCCCCCCCTCCCGCGACCCCGCTGCACTCGACTTTCTACTCATGCTCATCCCTATACTGTCCAAACCCCTTATGCAAGAGTTAACCAGCATCTTCACTCTTTCATCCCTCACGCTGGTAAACTCTGGAACAATCTTCCTTCATCTGTATTTCCTCCTGCCTACGACTTAAACTCTTTCAAGAGGAGGGTATCAGGACACCTCTCCTCTCAAAACTGACCTATCTTTCGGCCACCTCTTTGGATTCTTTTTAGGAGCAGTGAGTAGCGGGCTTTTTTTTATTAATGTTTGCTTTTTGTGTGCCCTTGAACTGTCTCCTTTGCTGTAAAAAAAAAAAAAAAAAAAAAAAACTACTTGTAATCACTTATAATGACTTAACCTACGTTTTTTTCCTTATACTTCTAAGTTTTTCCTCCTCCCTACACATCCCGGCATTACACTGTTTCCTTAGATGTAAAAAAAAAAAAAAAAATGCCCGACCGAGGCACCGAGGCGGCTGACAGCCTCGCGCGGCAGCGCGGCCTGTCTCACCACCCCTTTCCGCGTTCAGCTCAGGGGCCCGCCCACGAGGCAGTAAGGGAAGCAAGAGAAGCGCGTGGCCGCTTGGCCCGTCTGACCGACTATTTCGCCGTTCAGCGCCCGCGCTCGCCCATGAGGCTGCGGGCCGGCTCAAAGCGGCTCGCCGTCCCACCGCTTGTTTCGCCAGCTAAGCTACGTTTGCGCCCACGGAGGCAGCGAGACAATTACGCTGTCTGGAAGTATTAGACGGAGTGAGCAAAGTGTACCCTATCCCTATCCCCTACATCAGCGGTTATTAACCTGGGGATTGTGACCCCCTGTGGGGAAGTTTGGGTTTCTCGAGGGGTCACGGAGGGTTTGGGAGAAAATAATTTATTTCGTGTATGTGAAGTGGCCAGCTGCTAAATACATCAACCACAATCAGTCAGTCAATCAGATCATAGCTACGGGGGTGCGGGGGCTGTATGTGCTGGAGGCTTCATACAGAATTGCTCTAAAAATCGCGCAGACCAAGAAGCCTCATACCATAGGTGAAAATCGGATTAAGTCTTGCATTCTGGAAGCAACGAGGGTGATTCTTGTAGAACGGCAGGCACACAAGTTGAGGGCAATTTCCATTTCGAATGATGCAGTCAAAAATAGGATCTCGGACATAAGTGAGGATATTCTCTTGCAAGTGGTGACTGCTTTGAAGAGTAGTCCTGTTTATTCCTTGTAACTGGATGAGTCGACAGATGCTGCCTCATGTTCCCAACTTAGTGTTTATGTTCGCTACCTTGACAAGGAAGTTATGAAGGATGAGTACTTGTTCTCTGAGCCAGTGGCCACAACAACTCGTGGAGAGGATATCTTCAAATTTTTTGAAGCCTTTCTCCTTAAACATGGGCTGTATTGGGAAGCACTTGTCGGTCTGTGTAAGATGGGGCTCCTTCCATGATTGGTTACATATCCGGCTTCAAAGCCTTCGTGAATAATGTCGCTCCGCATGTCTCCTTCACTCATTGTATGATCCATCGTTATGTTTTGGCGATGAAGACTATCCCACCTGGACTTCAAGAAGTCCTCACATACGTTGTGAAGATCGTGAACCATATCCGAGGGAGCGCAACAACTTCAAGGATTTTTAGTGTTTTGTGAAAAAATGGGCTCTGACTTCTCTGTTCTCCTGGTTTACACGGAGGTACGTTGGCTCTCACGTGGCAAAGTTCTGAATCGCGTGCTGCAACTTCGAGAGGAAATAACGATGCTGTTGCAATAAGGTTGTACCTCGTAAGAAAATCTTCTTCATGAAATGATGCAAGATGACTGTTTCGTAACAAAGGTTGCCTACTTGGCTGATTTCGTCTCCGAAGTGAATTCCCTCAATATTCCACTCCAAGGAAACCTTGCAATGCTGCACACAGCTCGTGACAAAGTGGCAGCATTCAAGTGTAAGATTCAACTTTACGTGAAAAGAGTTCAGGACAGTGACACAACTTTCTTCCCTCAGATAACAACTATCCTAGATTATATGGCAGAAGCTGAATGCAGTTTCCTTGAGGAGAATTCAGCTCATCTTCTAGCGGTGAAAGACGTCATCGAAAGTTCCTTTCTAGGACTGGATGACCGCTGTTCTGATGGGTGGATCTCCATACCCTTCTCAGTGAAGGACACTGCCATCTGTGATACTGATATTGCTGCGAAGGTAGAATTTCTTCAGATTCGTGAGGATACTCAGTTGAAAGTCGATTTTTCTGAATAAGAGCTTCCGACATTTTAGGCGACATCGAAGGACGACTATCCTCTTCTTTCGGTGCGTGCACTGGCCATGCTGGTCCAGTCCCCCTTGACCTATCGCTGCAAGGCTGGATTCTCAGCACCTTGAAATGTACAGCGTCATAAGGCAGTCACTTAATAACAACGACTCACTGATATTAGGAGACTTTAACCTCCCCCATATCGACTGGGCGACACTGTCAGGTACAGAAGGCGAGTCACATAGAATGATCGAATTTCTAGAAGAAAATTATCTAAGCCAAATGGTTTCTGAGCCAACTCGACAAAATAATATTCTCGACCTTGTTATAACGACCCAAGATAACCTAGTCAGTAATGTCACGGTAGGAGAACATCTCGGTTCTTGCGATCATAAATTAGTGCGCGTCGACATTAGAGCTCAATCATCAGTGACTGAAAATAAAGTAAAGGTGTCCAATTTCAAAAGAGCTAACTTCGTAGAAATCCGACAAAAACTAACAGAAATACAACTATCAGATGACGGCAACGTAGAGGAAGCCTGGCTAAGCTTTAAAAATCACTTACTCAGCAGAACACATTCGTCCCCTTGTGCGAGAAGCGAATTAACACTAATATAAGCCCACCGTGATTTAATAGCGAAATTAAACAATCAGTCAATGAGAAAAAATTGTTTTACAGGTTAAAAAAAGAACAAAGCATGCCCGAAAACATTAGACTTTATAATGATGTCAGGCGATAAGTAAAAAGACGTGTAGGTCAGGCAAAGCGTAGATATGAAGAAAATATTGCAGCCACCTGTAAAAATAATCCGAAATCTTTCTTCAGTTACATAAACAACAGAAAGGCGATCAAAAGTGGTATTGGACCTTTAACAAACAGCGACGGTGCACTAGTGACTGACAGCCAACACATTGCAAACCTCTTAAACAATTACTTTTCCTCGGTGTTTAATACTAACAGTCTTCCTCTCGCTACCACCAACACCAGTACTATTGTAAATCTCGAGCATGCATTGCCTAATTTTGAAATAACAACCGATGAAGTCCTTAAGGCTCTCCATTCACTTAAAACAAATAAAAGTCCCGGACCCGACAAAGTATATCTTATACTGCTTAAAGAAACAAAGAGCGAAATACTCTCCTCCCTCACTACCGTATTCAATATGTCCTTGCGACAAGGCATCGTCCCTTCGGATTGGAAAAAGGCTAACATGATACCGATTTTTAAGAAAGGAGACAAAAAAATACCAGGTAACTACCGACCCATTAGTCTAACTTCAATTGTAGGTAAGCTACTCGAGAGCATAATTAGAGACAAAACTGTGAGTTACCTCGAAAGCCACTCATTAATTGGGGATTCACAACATGGCTTCCGTAACAAAGGATCCTGCCTGTCAGACCTACTGACCTTTTATAACGATCTCTTCTCAATTTATAACGTAACCAAATCAGTGGACGTAGTCTATCTTGATTTCCAGAAAGCGTTTGATAAAGTCCCACATCATAAATTACTTTATATATTAAAGCAAATAGGCATTGACGGTCAAGTAAACCGGCGGTGGCCGAAGTGATAGCGTACTGGACCCACATTCGCCGCGTGATGGACGACGCGGGTTCGAATCCTCACGCTACCACTCGGATTTTTCGGTCACCGCCGAGTGGCTTAAAACTACCCACATGCTGTCCTGAAGACCACCCATCAACCCGGACTCTAGAGGAAGCCGTCCAAGCGAATCAAGTACGAGTTCCGGGGGGCAGCATGAGCCAATGCAAGATGGCGCCACTATAAACACTCGCCTGCGCCAGAACGGGCTGGGCCGACCATCAGGCCCCACCTGGAAGAAGCCTTGGGCCGACCACCAGGCCCCACCGGGAAGATGCCTACCGGCGCAATAGGCAACAACGTAAAAAAAAAAAAAAATGGATCGCGAATTGGTTGAGCAACAGACAACAAAGAGTTGTGATTGACGGATTTAACTCAGTGAGGGCGCCGGTCACTAGTGGCGTCCCTCAGGGCTCGGTTCTTGGCCCAGTGCTCTTCATTATTTACATCAACGACGTGGATGTTGGACTCAATAACCGCATTAGTAAATTTGCAGACGACACAAAGATTGGTAACTCGATTCTCACTGACGAAGACAGGCAAAGCCTCCAAGAGGATTTGCACAAAATTTCAGCTTGGTCGGATAAATGGGAGATGCCCTTTAACGTAGACAAGTGCCAGGTCCTTCAAGTTGGAACAAAAAATAAGAAGTTCGATTACGAAATACGCGGCGTTAAACTCACAAGCGTTCAATGCGTTAAGGACCTGGGGATTAAAATCGCGTCAAACCTCAAATTCTCACATCAATGCATCGATGCAGCAAATAAAGCGAACAGAATGTTGGGCTTCATTAAAAGAAACTTTTTATTCAAGAATAAAGATGTAATATTTCCGCTCTACAATAGTTTAGTCCGACCCCACTTGGAATATGCGGTACAGTTTTGGTCTCCCCACCATGCAAAGGACATTGCTAAACTAGAAGGTGTTCAGCGTCGAGAAACAAAAATGATCCCTTCCTTGCGCAACAAATCCTACGAAGAAAGGCTTTCCACCCTTAACATGTTCTCTCTTGAGAAACGTCGCCTCCGAGGAAAACTGATCGAATGTTTTAAAATACTTAATGGTTTCACGAATGTAGACATATCAAAATTGTTTATGATCGATGACACTTTGCGAACGAGGAACAATGGCACAAAACTCAAGTGTAGACAAGTAAATTCAGACTGCACCAATTTTTTTTCACCAAGGTTGTAGTGCGAGAATGGAATAAGCTCCCACCATCAGTGGTCCAGTGTAACACGATTGACTCCTTTAAAAACAAGCTCGACCGTCACTTCCTTGAACTTAATATTCACTAGAGTAGAAAAGCAACGTTTTGGAGCCATCTGATTAATGTAAAATCACTTAGGTTTAAAGACAGACCACCTAGTCTGGACCATGGGGTCTGTGTGGTCTGATTTTCTATGTAAATTCTATGGCACTGAAAGCAAAGGCACGCAGTAGACTTGTGGTTGACAGCGACATGAGGTGTTGCCTGTCGAGCACTGCTGCTCCTCGTGTTGATGTAGTTATGGCTGCAAAACAATGTCAGTCCTCCCACTGATTGAAGAAGTAGGTTTTATTTTATGTGTAGTAGTTCCATGGATTTTGAAATAGCACTTGTAGAAGATCTGTGGCATTTTTCAAGGTATTTTATTTGTAATTTTTTTTTATAAATCAGGATCTTCATATAGTTTTGTTTTACCTTACCTTTACATAAAGGTAACCATTACAAAAGTTATTATAGGGGTCACGGTAATACCCTGGAAAGTCTCAGGGGGTCAAACAATGAAAAAGGTTAAGAACCACTGCCCTATCTGGTAGTAGTAGTAGTAGTAGTAATAGTAGTAATAATAGTTGTGGAAAAAGTAATAGTAGTAGTAGTAGTACTAGTACTAGTAGTAGTAGTAGTAGTAGTAGCGGCACCACTTGATGGGAGTCAACGCCACAACGCACTAGCCAAATCTGGTAGTAATAGTAGTAGTAAAAGTAGTAGTCATAGTAGTAGTAACCACCATACCACCATCCTAATGAATGAGACGGGATCTGGACTTAACAGCTAAGGTAGTGGACGTAAGCTCTCACCCGGTATCTCAAGATATGTCCCTAAGTGTTAACCGTTTTTAAGTGTTATTTTTAAGGTGGCGAGTGTTAAGTGTTATGTTTAAGGCGCGAACTGTTATCTCACTTTTCACATGGCCGGCGTTACCGTTGTTCTGCTTCACAAGTTGGTTGTAGTAGGTGAGATAACACAATAGCCTTAATAGTTAAGTGTGGTAGATGCTGTTTTGGCCGAGCGTAGCCGTTAAGTTCACTTTGAATTCACTTAATTCACTCTGTCTCTGGTATATTAAAAGCGTGATGAGTTTTAACTATATTAACAGTTTTACACAATAGTTACAAAGTTTATGTGAGCTGTCGCACACACACCTCGAGCAGTGTGATCTGCTCGTGACCGCTGCCCACTGTCTGGGGTGACGGAATAATCCGATGCCAAGGCTTGTTGAGTCATCACCGTTCCCACGGCAAGGAGCACGCCGTAAGCACAACCTAGCACCTACGTGTTATTAAACATCCCGTAGCGCGGCACTGACATGGTGTTGCGTCATACAGTCACACATCTACATGTACATTATAATATATACATTACATAAGATACAATAGATACTTATGCGAGAGGCTCGATAAACAGGGTGCGGATCCTTCTCCAGGCTGGAGGTTACGTGACTTACGTCACGCAAATTGATGGCGAAACCTCCGCCAAAGTCTTGTATTTGGTTCGCACAAGTTGCCCTGTTGACTTGTTTAAACATCCTCTATAATGATACCGTACGAGGAAATTCAATAATTTGCTTGCTGACCTCAGTCCCGGTTCCCTATGTTGCTGACCTTCAGTCCAGCGAGACGTTTAGAAGTTTCGGCCGAAAAGGAACATTTTTGGGTGCTCAGCTCAGTCCGTGCTCCCTATGTTGCTCAGTTCCAGTCCGAAGAGGCGGCAGAAAAAGGAACATTTTTGGGTGCTCACCTCAGTCCGTGCTCCTTATCTGCTCAGTTTTAGTCCATCGAGCAGGTAAGATTTACTCGCCCGAGTTATCGGACGAGTTAATTATTCCGTGCTCTGGGGGGAGGGGGGGGGGGTGGAAGAAGATAAGGAACATCGATTTGCTCAGTTTTGTCAGGTAGGGAACAAACTGAGCAATTTTCAGTTTTCAGACAGATTAGTTTTTCCCGCAAAACTGAGCACCCAAATATGTTCCCTATCTCCATAGGCCCCATGTTATAAATGCTGATCATTTTCCCGTCCGGCCGCTTGCTCTTCTAATAAAATGGGCTGAGTGGTTAGCGTGACGGCCCCGCGTTCAGATGTTCCGGGAGGGACGCGGGTTCGAATCCTGGCCGCCGCACAGCTGAGTTTTTTCAGTCACCGCCGAGTGGCCTAGGACTACCCACATGCTGGCCTGACGACCACCCATCAACCTGGGCTCTAGATAACCTCTCCAAAGAGAGGCTCAAAGATGCGTTCAGGGGGGAAGCATGGGCCAACACAGGATGGCGCCACTATAAACACTCGCCTGCGCCAAAACGGACTGGGCCGACCATCAGGCCCCACCGGGAAGAAGCCTATCGGCGCAATAGGCCATGACCTAAAAAAAAAAAAAGAGGAGGCAAGACACTTTACCGCCCGTCTGCATGCTTCAAGAATTTTTCTTTTGTAGGCTGAACTCAGAACCCTGAGGTCTGTCATCTATATTATTGAAGAGGTTGCATATGGCAGGCCCAGTTAGGCTGCGTTTACGCCAAGCGAGTCGCGTCGAGTTGCGTCGCATCGCGTCATGACGATTCATGACGCATCATGAATCGCCACCCCGGTTATATCACTGATTTAAATAGGTTTTTGAAAGAAACCATTTACACCGGATGCGTCGAGTCGCGTCGCGTCGCGTCACGTCGAGTCACATATAGGGCTGGACCTATTTTTGACGTCAGTCACAGCGAGTCCGCCGTGATGTGTTCAAGCATGCTGGTGGAACTCCTAATCAACTTAGTTCAAGAGCCCCCTGCTATACACGATTCCAGTGACCCTAACCACCGGGATCGTGATGTCATCGTTGCTTTATGGAAAGAAGTTTTCAGTTTTACGTATCATCCTGAAGCATGCACATTATTCACTCAACCATTCATGCATGCATTCATGTACAGTCGCGATATGAAGTGATGTCGCCGCTTGCAGAATGTTTCGTACGGGAGCATTTGAAGGCAACGGAAGTGATGTGTATTTATTGTTTATGTAATAATGTTCCCTTTTAATGATAATTTTTAATACTTTGTGATGAAAAATACGGGAAAATAACGTAGTAGTAGCTGAATTACAATTATACATTCATTTGTTTTAAAAAATGCGACTGCGAATGTCATGTGTTGTCTTCAGTAGGCTACTGCATGAAAACAACCTTGAAATGATTTAGCTCACGTCGTGTACTTAATGAGTGACTAAATAAAGATGCTTAGATGGTTACCCGTAGTTTCTATGGCTCTAAGAGAAAAAAAGCAACACACCCTTGAATAGCTAGCAAGCACAACTGCTTCAAATGACAGATGACTGAGATGAGTCATCTGTGATTCTGATGGACGATGGACCGATTTCATGTGCTTGAGCTGCCACACAGCAATATGAATAATTGTTGTCTACAAATCTTACTCTAGTTCTTATTAAGCAATCAGTGACATTGCTCAGTAACGATGATGAATGAAGAATGCCTTCATAGGTAGGGTTGCCATATCTGAACTATCAAAATTCCGGACGCCTCTACGAACACTCGACCGTAGCCTAATATTTGGCAACGCTGCGATTACCCGCCCGCACCACGACAACCACCTCCATTTCAACGCCATAAATTCTTCTTTCCCCACCTTCCTCGATTATTCCACAATACTCGTAAGCTATTAACATCTTCCATTGATCACCTCCATGCGTTAGAAGTCTACAGGAAGCATTCATACTTGTTATACGTGGGTGTATGAGAGAGAGAGAGAGAGAGAGAGAGAGAGAGAGAGAGAGAGAGAGAGAGAGAGAGAGAGAGACAGGCTAGCTCTCTCACTGCTGAGGTTAGTGAAGAAGTTATTTAAGTTTCCCATGAAGTACAGTTTATTTAATTACTCCTCCACATATTTTTATAAATCCAGAAGTTTAAGCTGAAATTACTGAATCCATTATTGTCCTTTATTATAATGAATTTCATTTAGTTTCTGTAAATCAAGTTTTGTATTCTTAGTTGAACTGAGATAGGTATATATTTGCCTTTCTTGAGTTTTGCCTGTACAAGTTCCTGTCGTTGAAAATAAACACGATTTAGCAAGAAGAGTGAGACCAAGCCGCCACCAGCCCTTTCTCTACCCTCCGTTCACCTCCAGATCTTAGCCACGGTGTTAATAATTCCAACATTTGGTGCCCAGACCCGGGAAGTGGAGCCTTCAAGACTTTCCTGTGAGTAATCGTGGCTAAGATAACCTGTCAGAATGGGGGAAGGGAAGGAAGAAGCAACAAAGAAAAGGGCGGCTGCCCGAGGCTGGGTTACCAGACAGTCCACAGCCTTAAAGGACTTACTAGACAAACCCAGCATCAGTGAATTTGAGTTGAGAAGTGCCATAGAGACCTTTGGTCGTAGATTAAGCACTTTAGATGAGAGACAGGCTGAACTTGAACTTCTAGTAGACGACGGTGACCTAGATCAGTGCATAGATGAAGCAGACAGCTACAGACGTGCCAGTCAAGAGAATTGGCTACGTGCAAATGAGAAGTTACAAGAACTAATGAAGGCCAGTCAGATTGAATCAGGTTCTGTTGGGAGTACTTCTACAACTGGGAAGTCACCTGAAGTGAAGTTAGCTAAGCTTGAACTGCCAAAGTTTAAAGGAGATGTTACCGAATGGTAGTCCTTCTGGGATCAGTTTAGCTCTCGCATAGATGACACAGAGATTCCAGTTATAAGCAAGTTTACTTATCTGGTGTCTTTGTTAGAAGGAGAAGCTAAATCAGTAGTTCAAGGTCTCTCACATACTAGTGCTAATTACAGTATTGCTTGTGATCTACTGAAGGAGAGATATAACAGGCCTGAGAGAATTATATTTGCCCATGTACAGTCCCTTTTGAGTGGCCATGTCCCTGGGAAGGCCAAGGGACCCAAGTATGTGACTCAACTTTGGAGTCTCAGAGATGAGATACTGACACACATCAGAAGTTTAGAGGCCCTAGGTGTGTCAGTTAAGCAGTGTGAAATCTTTCTAACTCCCATTATCCTGTCCCGTCTGCCCAATGAGATTCGTCTGGAGTGGGCTCGCAAGGGTGCTGGACATGAGAGTGACCTCGACTGGCTTCTGACGTTTCTACGACAAGAAATTGAGAGCATCGAGAAGTCAGAGGCCTTCAAGGACGTCACCGCGGGTAAGAGGGAGAGTCTGTCTTCCCCTGAAGAGAAGAAGAATTGGCAGACGCGGGAGCCTAAAGGAAAGGTATCATCCGCGGCTGCATTACACACATCTTCGGAAGGTGAGAAGCTCCTTTGTGGATTTTGCAACAAGAAACATGCTTCCGAGAGATGCTTTGAGACCCAGAGACTTAGTGGAAAAGAACGCGTTGAAAGAATTAAGACTGCTGGAATGTGTTTCAAGTGCTTAGGCAAAGGACACATTGCTAGAGGGTGCTATGCCAAGTGTCAGAAATGTAGAGGCTATCACCACCATCTCATTTGTGGTGTCAAGATAGATACTAGTAAAAGTGAACCTGTAAGAAGTGAGTCAGTAAAGGCAACTCAAGAACTAGCTGCTGATAATAGTAATGGAGAAACAAGTAAGAGTCAGGCTACTAATTTTGCTGGAATTTCCTTGTCTAATATATCAGTTAATAAGGAGACATGTACTATACTGCAAACTGCTCAGGTGAGAGTTGCAGGAGCAAATGGTGTTCTTCATAGGGCCAAATTGTTGTTTGATAGTGGCTCTAGTAGGACATATGTCAGTAGTAGACTTATTAAGAAATGCAAACCCACATGGAACTCCAGCAAACCCATTTCTTATTCAGTATTTGGAGGTAATAATTCCTCTAATATAAAGCAGTGCAACCTGTTTGATCTGAAGGTTCTTGATTGCAGTGATGCACCACACAAGTTAACAGCTGTAGAGATTCCAGTGATATGCCAACCCTTAGTGAGAACCACTGTGCCTGTAGGTATACTATGCAAATTTCCTGTGCCTCTTGCAGATGACTATCAGAGTGATTCCTATATGGATATAGATATACTAGTGGGTCAGGATGCTTACTGGAAATACATAATGTCTAATGAGTCTGTGCAAGTGGGAGGCGTAGTGGCCCAAAGATCATTGTTTGGCTGGGTATTGTCAGGGGCTTGGAATGCTGACACTAGTTCTAAGGTACCAGCAACCTCTCCACAGATGTTATGTATTTCTAAAGTGTCTGATTATGATGTAAGCAAGTTTTGGGACTTAGAGACTATAGGGATACAGTCCAAGGAATCAGATCATAAGTTTGAGTCAGATGCTGCCTTGCAAGAGTTTTCACAGAATGTTTCATATGCTAAAGGCAGATATGAAGTGTCATTACCTTGGAAAAGTGACTCCTTGAAAAGTGCCCTACTCAACAAAGAGAAACTTGCTATGAAGAGACTAGATAAGTTACATGCCAAACTAGATAAAGATGTTGAGTTGAAAACTGCATATTACAAGGTTTTTGAGGACTATGTGCAAGAAGGTATTGTTGAGGAAATTCCTAGTAATGAGATAGTCTGTGAGAATCCTACCTTTTATATGCCTCACCGCCCTGTGGTTAAAGAAACTAGTAACAGTACCAAGGTGAGACCTGTCTTTGATGCTTCAGCCAGTGGGTATAATGGAATTTCACTGAATGATTTTTTCTTGAAGGGTCCTTCACTCAACCCAGATTTAGTAGAAGTGATGATCAGGTTTAGAAGATGGCCTATTGCTCTTACTGCTGATGTTACCAAGGCCTTTCTACAGTTGTGTGTGAAAAGACGAGACAGAGATGTACACCGTTTCTTGTTGAGAGATGAGGATAAGATTAAGTACATGAGATTCCTGCGGGTTCCCTTTGGAAACACTGCCAGCCCATTTCTATTGAATGCCACAATAAAACATCATTTAGAGAAGTATCCAAGTACTGAAGTAATACAAGAACTGAAAGAGGATATGTATGTAGATAACTGGCTGAGTGGTGCTGACAGTGTGGAGGAAGCTGCCTGCAAATTTAGAGAGGCTTGTGAGGTTATGGCACATGCTGGCATGCCTCTGACTAAGTGGGTTTCAAACAGTAAATTAGTAACTTCCATGTTTCAGGATAAAGTTGATCAAGTACATGGAGAAGAAGGTACTAAAGTGTTAGGCCTACAGTGGTGTAACACTTCTGATGAGTTTTCCTTTGAAGGATTAGAATTAAACACCCAGACTGAGTTGACATATACCAAAAGAAGCATGCTGAGCTTGATTGCCAAGATCTTTGACCCTCTAGGTCTTATCAATCCCTTTGTGATGTTTGGCAAAATACTTTTTCAAGATATTTGGAGGCTGGGTCTTCAGTGGGATGATAAATTGCCTCAGGATGTGAAGCATAAATTTGAAAGATGGGTCCTGAGTGCAGCATCTCTCAGGGATTGGAAGATGGACAGATGTTATTTTCCTTTTCTTAAATGGAATAGCCTTACTGATGTAGAGCTTCATGCCTTTGGAGATGCTTCAGAGAAAGGTTACGGTGCCTGTGTATATATCCGTACCTGCTTACCAGATGGTGCCTACAGGGTTGCATTAGTCACTTCAAAGTCTAGTGTGGCACCTATTAAGACCATAACTCTGCCCAGATTGGAGCTGATGGGGGCTTTATTATGTGCTAGATTAGTAAGCTTTGTGAAGCATGCCCTTCATCTAAGCATGAATGCCAAGGTATTTTGCTGGACTGATTCACAGATAACTCTAGCTTGGATCAAGGGTGACCCTGTGAAGTGGAAAATGTTTGTTGCAAACAGAGTCACAGAAATTCATAGCTTAACTCCACCAAGTTCTTGGCACCACTGCCCTGGACATGAGAATCCAGCTGATTTAGTTTCTAGAGGTGTCTTAGGTGATCAGATTGTATCAAGTAAATTGTGGATGTATGGACCATCTTGGCTAGCTAAACCTCTTACTATCAGTATAAAGGAAACAGAATAAATTTGTACAAATGAGGAGTACAAGACTACTGAGGCCCTAGCATGTGTAACTGTAGACCCTACTCCACCTGTGTTTGAGTTTGAGAGGTGGAGTGACTTTAGTAAAGGTCAACGTGTTGTTGCTTGGGTGTTGAGGTATACACATAATTGTATAACACCTGATAATAAGATTTCTGGTCCACTTTCAGCCAAGGAGTTGGATGATGCTAAGGTAAAGATGTTTTATCATGTACAGAGATATATGTTTCCTCATGATATTTAGGCTCTGCTAAGTGACAAGCCTCTTCCTAAGGGGTCAAAGTTGATTAATCTAGATCCCTTTCTAGATGATAAAGGTTTATTGAGAATCAGAGGTAGACTGGAAAATGCTGAATTGAGCTTTGACTGTAAACATCCAATAATAATTCCAAAATGTCACCTAGCAAAGCTACTGGTCAAGTTTCACCATCTTTTTCTCAAACATGCAGGTGTTTCTACCATTGTATCTACCTTGAGAGAAAGTTTCTGGATTATAGGAATTAGAAGAATTGCTAAGACTGTGATCAAGGAATGTGTAAGATGCCAGAGACATGACTCCAGAGCTTGTAGCCAGCCAGTAGCCCCACTACCAGAACTGAGAGTTAAAGCTGCTCCACCATTTGCAGTGACTGGCCTGGATTTTGCTGGCCCTCTGTTTTGCTCTGATTTCCCTATAAAGAAATTTTACATTTTACTGTTCACCTGTGCTGTTGTCAGAGCTATACATTTAGAGCTCACTGACTCTATGAGTGTTGAGGATTGCATGCTTGCCCTACGCAGATTCATTGCACGGAGGGGGCTACCTTCAGTGATGTACTCAGATAATGCCAAAACTTTTGTTGCTTGCAGTGGGCAAATACAGAAGGTTTATGGTCACATATCTCCACACTGGAAGTTTATAGTCCCCGTTCTCCATGGTGGGGAGGATGGTGGGAACGTCTGATAAGATCTGTCAAGTCTGCCATGAGGAAAACTTTAAGTGTTAAGTATATTTCCAGAAGAGAGCTAGAGACTGTACTACATGAAATAGAAGCATGTGTAAACTCAAGACCTCTCACTTGTGTTGGGGATGAACCTAATAGTGCTCTGCCTTTATCTCCCTCACATTTCCTCATTGGCAGAAATGCTAGTACTCACTCTGAGTTGGACCCCAAACCTTCCTGTATTTCCCCTCAAGATCTGAGGAATAGAGAACATTTGAGAAACCAGACTTTAGACAAATTTTGGAAGAGGTGGAGCTCAGATTATATTTCCAATTTGCCCCCAGTTGTTAAGGGTTTCACTTCAAAATGCTGTATTAAAAAAGGTGACTTAGTCCTGGTGAAGGAGGACAACATTCCAAGGCTACAATGGCCCCTGGGTTTAGTTGTAGATATTTTCCCTGGTCAGGAGTGTAAATGTGAAGACTTCCAGAGGAGTACTAAATAGAGCAGTTCAGAAGTTACATAACTTGGAAGTATCTAGCCATGAGTATACTGATGTTAACGAGGCTGTCCAAGATTTACCTGAAGTTGATGCAGCTGTCCAGGAGTCCTCAGATTCTAGTCCACTTCCTGAGACAGCTGCTGAAACTCGTACTCGCTCTGGTAGGTTTGTTAAAGTTCCTAGAAAACTTGACTTGTAACTTCAGTTGAAGTTCAAGTTGACGGACTAGTATCTGAGGCTGTGTATTGTATTTCGTAAGTGATATGTATGAATAATTTAAGGTTGATGCTTTATACTCAGGAATACTGTTGTCATATGTAATAGGAGTGCTAGACTCCTATGGTGGGGAGTATGTTGAAGTTAGTGAAGAAGTTATTTAAGTTTCCCATGAAAGTACAGTTTCTTTAATTACTCCTTCACATATTTTTATAAATCCAGAAGTTTAAGGTGCAATTACTGAATCCATTATTTTCCTTTATTATAATGAATTCAATTTAGTTTCTGTAAATCAAGTTTTGTATTCTTAGTTGAACTGAGATAGGTATATATTTGCCTTTCTTGAGTTTTGCCTGTACAAGTTCCTGTCGTTGAAAATAAACACGATTTAGCAAGAAGAGCGAGACCAAGCCGCCACCAGCCCTTTCTCTACCCTCCGTTCACCTCCAGATCTTAGCCACGGTGTTGATAATTTCATCACTCACCATCTGCAGTTCAAACCAACATACTCTTATTTCCTTGTTGGTGGTAGCGAGTGTTTTAAGTGCTAATCGGTTCACGGATAGAGAAAATCATATCCGCCAGGGTTACTTTATTAGACAAAACTTACACAGCTCATCACGACAAGGACAACGCATAGGATAGGTGTTTGTTTGTGTATGCGTTTGTGTGAATGTTGTTTGTGTAGGTTAACATTTAAGTGTTGGTGTATGTGTATAACAATGTGTAACGGTGGACAACAAGATAACGTGGACGGACAGTCAAAGGTAAACGAATACAAGGAAAGTTAACGATGAAGACGCGACAAGACAGACTGACAGACACAGTGACGATGGACATTACATGAAAACACTGAGAATCTTAGTCTCTCTTTGCAGCACCCCATTTTCTTGTGTCACTGAGGGGAAGGAACACGCGATTCGAGCGGTGACTGCTACAGATATTGCCCCCCAGTGACTTCATAGAAGGAACGATATCTTCCTGGTGCGGAGTGGTGCAGATGGTGTTGTTTCGGCGACGGAGAGATGGGGCGCCTGGTCTGGGGCCAGTAGGTAAGCCGGCTTGACCCTGTCCACGGAGACCGCGTCCTGAGAACCCAGTCTGTCTATCGTGACAGTCTTTCTGGTCCGTCTCAGGACGCGGTAGGGTCCTTGGTAGGGCTGCTGCAAGGGCCGCCGAACGGCATCCACGCGCACGAAGACGTGGGTGCAGGTGTCGAGGTCCTGGTTGACGAAGGTCTTCTTCGGGGAAGAGCGAGGCTGCACCGGCTGGAGGCTCCTCATGGCACCTTTGAGGCGGGCGGCGAAGTCCTGGACGCCGCAGGGGGCGGTGTCAGGTGTGGGCGCCAGAAGTTCGCCTGGGAGCCGGAGGTTGGTGCCGTACACTAGTTCAGCCGAGGAGTGGTGCAGGTCTTCCTTCAGGGAGGACCTGATGCCGAGGAGGCCCAAGGGAAGAGCCAGGGACCAGGTGTCGCGTTGGGTGGATGCCATGAGGTAGGATTTCAGCTGCCGATGGAAGCGCTCGACCATGCCGTTAGCCTGCGGGTGGTAACTTGACGTTCTGTAGCGGCGGATGCCAAGGAGGGTCATGACTTTGTTCCACACGTTAGCCTCGAACTGGCCGCCGCGGTCTGAGGTGAGGCTGAGAGGGACGCCGAACCTGGAGACCCAAGTAGGAATGAAGGCGTGGGCGACGGCGTCCGTAGTGATGTCAGCGATGGGGGCGGCCTCAGGCCAGCGTGTGAAACGATCCACGCAGGTGAGGATGTAGCGGTGGCCTGCGGAGGGCGGCAGGGGACCAACAAGGTCGATGTGGACATGGTCGAACCTCTCCGTGACGGGCGTGAAGGTGCCGGGTGGAGAGTGTGTGTCGCGTCACCTTGGAGGCTTGGCAGTCAGTGCAGGTTTTGGTCCATAGTCTGACGTCTTTGTTAATTCCCTCCCAAATGAAGCGGGACGTCATCAATCGCTGCGAGGCTCGAATGCCAGGATGAGAGAGGTCGTGAAGCTGACGGAAGGCCTGGTAGCGGTGTCGCTGTGGCAGGTAGGGACGGATGGTGGCCGTAGAGACGTCAGCGTAGAGAGTGACCTTGGTGCCTGGGAATGTGATTTTCTTCACTTTAAGCGCCGGGTTGTTCAGAAGCCTCTCCAGCTCTGCGTCGCCGGACTGATCGGCGGCTATGGCGGCGTAATCAAGTGAAGAGGACGTCACAGCGGTAATGTTGCGGGAGAGGGCGTCAGCTGGAGCGTTGTCTGCACCTTTGATATACCGGATGTCAGTGGTGAACTGCAAGATGTAGTCCATGTGGCGGAGTTGACGTGGTTGGCTGTTTAATAGATCCTGGAAGGCTTGAATCCGTACTCCCGAATCGCGAACCACGTAGACGGGTCCTGAGCAGAAGAGTGGTGCTCTGAAGGACACCGCCGTAGTAAAGGAAAAGTTGCATGTCGTCGTCAGGTATGGTGAAGTCGAGCGGCGTGGAGATGGGCAATAGGCACTGGCGTAAACGCGCCGGGGGCCACGGCAGTCATAGAGTGCATCGAGGGAACTGCGTGTGAAGGCGCTAGCTGACAGCGTGTCAGGGGCCTCGGCAGTCGGTGAGAGTAGAACGACCGCGTGTATTAAAGGCGCCAGCTGCCAGCGTGTCAGGGGCCTCGGCAGTCCGTGAGGGCGTCGAATGACTGCGTGGTAAGGCGCTAGATGCCAGCGTGCCAGGGACCACAGCCGGTTGAGAATTGAGGGGCGCAAGCATATGCCAGGAGCCGCGGCAGTCATTAGTGCGTCGAACGACTGCGTGGGAAGGCGCTAGATGCCAGCGAGCCGGGGGCTAGATGCCAGCGAGTTGAAAAGTTAGGGGCGCTAGCATGTGCCAGGAGCCGCGGCAGTCCGTGAGAGTAAAACGAACTGCGTGTACTGTAGGCGCTGGCACGTGCCAGGGGCCTCTGTGGCCCGGGGAGTGAACCAGTGTCCAAGAAAGCACTGTAAAACAACACTGTACACTTAGTGGGAACACTGTGACACTAACTGTTGCTGGGGACTTGCTGCACTGAACTGTTGCTGGACACACTGCACTGTACACATAGATCCACAAGTGTATTATAATCCAAGAGGGCGGTGGTAGATCCAGGAGGCGGTGGTTAATCCAGGGGCAGCTAGTAGTCCCAGTGGGGTGTCACACTGTGTTTGCGTGTCTCTCCGAGTCTGTGTGGCGTGTGGCGGCGTATACACTGAGTCTGTATGGCGTGTACACTGAGTCTGTGTATGGCGTGTACACTGAGTCTGTGTATGGCGTGTACACTGAGTGTGTGGCACTGTGTGTCTCAGTAATGTGTCGCACTGTGTTCACTGAGTCTGTGTAGTGTGTCACACGATGTGCGTGTCTCAGTCGCCGGACCAGCAGAAAAGCAGGGAGGAGGAGGGGTGGGGGTGGGTGGGTGAGCGCCGGGAGAAGCACCATGGGGCACAAAAGATGCCTGAAGGGCGCTGAAGATGCCTGGAGGAGGCGCACAGAGGGAGCCTGGAAGAGGCGCACAGAGGGTGCCTGGAAGAGGCGCACAGAGGGTGCCTGGAAGAGGCGCACAGAGGGTGCCTGGGGAAGGCACAGAGGGTGCCTGGGGAAGGCACAGAGGGTGCCTGGGGAAGGCACAAAGGGTGCCTGGGGAAGGCACAGAGGGTGCCTGGAAAAGGCGCAGAAGGCGCCACGGGGATGGCGGGGGAGAACCCTGAATGTGGCAACTACGCCTATGGCGTAATGTTTCTCCCGACCTGAGTGCTCAGCCCCACGAACCCCGAATGGAGGTGAGGATTTTTGCCCCAGGAGAGGGCGGACGAATGGACAAGTTACCCTGCCCAGGTCCTCCACTCTAGGAGAGAGTGCCCTTAAAACGGCACCGGCTATAAGCCACCTTGAACCATAGCAACACTCCGGGGTCACCAATTGTTGGTGGTAGCGAGTGTTCTAAGTGCTAATCGGTTCACGGATAGAGAAAATCATATCCGCCAGGGTTACTTTATTAGACAAAACTTACACAGCTCATCACGACAAGGACAACACATAGGATAGGTGTTTGTTTGTGTATGCGTTTGTGTGAATGTTGTTTGTGTAGGTTAACATTTAAGTGTTGGTGTATGTGTATAACAATGTGTAACGGTGGACAACAAGAGAACGTGGACGGACAGTCAAAGGTAAACGAATACAAGGAAAGTTAACGATGAAGACGCGACAAGACAGACTGACAGACACAGTGACGATGGACATTACATGAAAACACTGAGAATCTTAGTCTCTCTTTGCAGCACCCCATTTTCTTGTGTCACTGAGGGGAAGGAACACGCGATTCGAGCGGTGACTGCTACATCCTCACCTTCCTCGATTATTCTATGGCACTTATAAGCTGTGGATATGTTCCATTGATCACTTCCAACCATTAAAAGTCTACATGAAGCTTTTGTCATCGTTATATTGACGAAGAAAGGCAATTATGTTTGCGATCAGCGGCAAATAGTGAGCTTGGAGTTACAAAACACGACTATTCTGAAGCTATTTATTCTTGTTTTTCAATCTCCGACTATCCCACGGTAGTTATAGGCTGTGGGCATCTTCCCTTGATCACTAAAATGTATTAGAAGTCCACGGAAAGCTTTTGTTATCGTTATGTTAACCACAAATGGCAAAGAGTGAGTCAGGGGTGAATATTAGGTATAGTGAAAAACATTGTGCTTCCACATGCCTGCATTTTATTTGGCATTGTCACACACACACACACACACACACACACACACACACACACACACACACACACACACACACACACACACACACACACACACACACACACACACACATGATCAGTATTTTGTATAAAATCCCCCACTCTCCATTACATTAAGTATTCGATTTGGCATGGAGGCTACAAGATGATGACACTTGTCTGTTGCACGTAGCTTCTCCCAGATGTCTTTCGCATGTGAAATAACATTTTCTTTGCTTCTTATGACACTTCCGTCCCATTCCCTCGTCATTTCTGCCCACAAGTGTTCAATTGGCATTAAGTCCGGTGACCTGGGTGACCATGGGATCCTGATGACCTCAGGATGCTGCCTGAACCACTGCTCCACCTGTTTGGAGTTGTGGATCGGAGCGTTGTCCATGGCTATGTATATGGGCTGTGGTGCAGGAATGAGCATGGCCCGGACAGTTGGCAGCATGACGTCCTGCAGTATCTGGACGTATTGTCGAGTAGTGAGGCGTTCCTCGATGACAGGCAATTCACCGGGGCCGCTGGCTAACATCTACACCCACAGTCCTGCTGTAATTCTCCCGCTCCGTCGTGACGGCTGGATGTTCTCTGGTTCATACCTACAATATAAGATTTGTAATTGCTCATTTGGTCATACAGTAGGCGACAAATATTGGCCGCATCAGTTGGTAAATTTGCGCGGTGGAAAAAATGTGATGGTATATAAATAAGGATTACTTATTTTTATTTTAATACTGTATCGGCATCGTCTTGTGTCAAATGCATCCCGTCATGCATGAAGAAACACTGTTTATCACCTTTTTGCATTGTGGATGGACTGTTTTCTGCAAACATCGTGAGCTGTAATGTGAATAGCGCTGCTTTTCACGTTATAAATACAAGAAAATTGGCTCCCGGAGCAAACAACAAAATCTAGTCTATCATTTTATTTTCTTGCTTATTTGGCAACTACGTGTGAGTAACGGACGCACTGACATCTGTCACTTGCATGGGTATGTCTCAAGGTCACTCAGTGATCCCATAGACCCCGTAAAAGGAGGAGTTACTGCTAGCGATTATTCGAAATAATAGAAAATGTGATTTCCCTCTGTTTCCTCTCCTGTGAAGTACTATGGGGAGGTAGAGATCAGTGGGGAGTGGTGATATCAGTGATATTTCGTCACTCCACAAGCTTGGTAGAGAACATCCTTTCACGTCTAAAAGTGCATTAGACGTAAAGGAATGCCAACAAAGTATTAAAATTAAGGTAAGTAATCATTATTTTATTGTATGCCATCACATTTGTTCTACCGCATTTGTTTACAGAGAGAGTAGCATTCATGCGCTAGTCTGTAAATCACTATTACTCAAAGTTAAAGTAATATAGGCTATTAGCAATATTTGTTATAGATAATTCGTATATTAGTACTAACCTGGTGTTGCGTGGACGCCAGCAGTGAAGTTTGCCGTGGTCATCTGAGGCGAAGGTTTTCTCGTCACAGAAAACAACATTACTCCACAACGAAGCATCCTCAGGGTAATACTGGAGGGCGAAGCCTAAACGCTGCTCTCTGTTGGTGGCTGTGAGGAAGGGTTTGGTGACGGGAGTTCTGTGGTGTAGGGCGGCTCCATGTAGCCTCTTCCTTACTGTCTGCACTTCCACGTTGACGAATGTCTGAATCTTGAGGGTGACAGCTGTGGTGAACGGGTTCCTCCGTGCTGTGGTGATGAGCAGCTCGTCTTCCTCCCTGGTGGTGCGGCGAGGAGCTCCACATCTAGGCTGGTTTTCGAGGCTTTCTCTTTCTTGGTCTTGTCGTATCCAGCGTTGAACTGTTCTTTGGGTGATATTATATATTCCTGCTATCTCCCGTGTGGTCATATTGGTTGCTGCTAAAGCCACGATGGCTTTTTGCTCAGCGACAGAAGTCTCCCTTCTGCGATCCATTGTGCCGATGGTGCGCGGGCGATGACGCCATCATCAAATGAGAGTATAAATCAAAAAAATTACGCCATCCTAGTTTAGGATATCGACTGATTACACATGTACTATATATTGTGCATATGTTAGATTTATTGTTGTCAACAATGATCATAAAAATATAATTTTACTTTCTGTTTGAGTAATATGTCGATATTTGGACTTCATTTGACTTGTTCCTTGGTGAACGAAAACACTTTGTGTCAAAATATTTCGACAACTCTTCGTAAGACATCATTGAATATTTATTTTCTATATTTTTTTCTAGCTTGTAAAATATATTTAGTTAAGTTATGCTGAGGATACAGGAAAATAATGGTACTCTTGAAAATATATAACGATACTTGCGTGATCGAAAATAAACGTACACGGTGACATCACTTCATATCGCGACTGTACATACAATGCACACGGTGTTAAGAATGGGGCCTATCACAAAGCTATGTTAGTAGGACAAAGGACAAGGGGGAGTGGGTATATTCACATACTTAATATGTATATTTTCAATATTTGTAAATAGCGATGTACACCATTCATATAGCATCCGTTACGTTCAATCATACTCAAGCATACGCCAAGAAATTATACCCGTCACCAAGAACATGAAGTAAATCATAACTCGCTGATCCCTTCTGGGAGGAAAGCGGCTCACCCAGACACACGAACATCAACTTAATTAAGTATGATAGAAAAAAAACACCAAAAAAGAAAACCAAAGAAGAAAAACAACAATAAAAGAATTTGAAAAACGCCAATAGAAAAGAAAAGAAAAATGAGTAAAAGACCAATGGAAAACAAAATAAATAAGAAAAAAAAAAAAAAAACGAAAACATGCATCCATATCCCATGAAGTCAAATGGGTGACTGAGTACTGACTTGACTCATGTTGACGCAGTCGGTGTAAACGGGGATGCGTCAAAATGAATCGCATCAAATAACTTGACGTGACGCGACGCGACTCGCTTGGTGTAAACGCAGCCTTAGTGTTGTCACTACCTCGTACTGAATCAAGTGGTCGTACGTGGTTGACCATGCGACACCGCTTTTTCTAACCTAACATTTTTTTTTTTTTTTACGTCGTTGCCTGTTGCGCCGGTAGGCATCTTCCTGGTGGGGCCTGACGGTCGGCCCAAGGCTTCTTCCAGGTGGGGCCTGATGGTCGGCCCAGCCCGTTGTGGCGCAGGCGAGTGTTTATAGTGGCGCCATCTTGCATTGGCTCATGCTGCCCCCCGGAACTCGTACTTGATTCGCTTGGACGGCTTCCTCTAGAGTCCGGGTTGATGGGTGATCTTCAGGACAGCATGTGGGTAGTTTTAAGCCACTCGGCGGTGACTGAAATATCCGAGTGGTAGCGTGGGGATTCGAACCCGCGTCGTCCATCACGCGGTGAATGTGGGCCCAGTACACTACCACTTCGGCCACCGCCTACCCACAACATACATGTCAATCGCTTATAAGCTTACTTTATTATCTGCTAGCTTAGTCAATGACAGCGACTGGTATACTGGGAACAGTTTCACTATGTTGATAGTCATGGATTTCATATTTGCATAATAACCACACCAGCGATGCTTCTCCTTTATAATTTCAAATGTTAATGCTGGGATCCCACATCCGCGATTTCGCTCTGCAACGGTTGGCGATTTTGAAAATTTCCGAACTCGGCATATACGCTCGACATCGTAGCGACGTCCCTGCGATTAGTCGCAATAGTCGCGCGACTTGCGGGTGCCGGCCCGTCGCGTGAACATTTTGAAATGTTCAAAAAGTTCGCAGAAAGTATGCGCTCACATACCCTTGTCAAACACAAGGGGTCACGGTGTATGCGCGCGTATATGCAAGGGACTTTGTACATCGTGCGTATGGCAGCGACGCTGCTTCGGAAAGCGAGATGGCAGCGAGCGAGCAGGAGGGTGTGAAAAACCGTTGGCGAGTGACCCCCCAGTCAGTACGCTCGCACACTGTCCTGCCACACGCCGCTACCCTGCCCGCCTGCAAAATAATAGCCTAGTATTCATTAATATATTATAATAGCATATTATTCATAACTGCTAAATAATAGCCTAGTTTTCATGAATGCAAAATAATAGAATAGTGTTCCTAACTACTAAATAATAGCCTAATGTTCGTGAATACAAAATGATTGAATAGTATTCCTGAATGCAAAATAATAGCCTGGTTTAACAAAAGGCAAAAATATAAGCTAGTGTACACAGTAAAATGCTTAGCTAGACTTCACCGTAAAATTATAATGTATTTATCTTGACTACTTCATTAGCTTATTAGCAAGTTATTACAGATTGTAATACTCTTTCCACTTTCAATTTATTACAGAAGTTGTAGATACGGTATAACATGCAGAAAACCTTACACCATACGAAGGAAATCCAATATTCCTCAAAACAACTTACTTCGTTCCCAGGAGATCACGACTCCCAGGTTAAGAACTGCTGAATTAGAAGCAAGAAACAATAAAGCAATATCAGCGACAGCAAGGGAGGGTAGCACGGGCTACTACTTACTTGAAGCACTGGGTGTTCGTTACTAACCGACGATCAAATTTGAGTCGACACAAGCAACTGGCGTTGCCAGATGGGGATTATTTTACCATATTGAAAACCTATAAGGTTGATCAGCCGAAATAATAACCTTAGCGTTAGAGCGTCGGGATATGCAGGGTGCCAAGATTAATTTATGGTTAGTTAGTGTGTGTGTGTGTGTGTGTGTGTGTGTGTGTGTGTGTGTGCCCGCCTATATGGGTCGTACAGCGACGCGCCCTCGACGTTTTCTCGACCATGCGTGCGACGTCGAGCGTCGTCGAGCGGCTAGACGAGGGCGGTCGCTCATAGTCTTCAGGCCCTACGTTCATCGCGAACCGTCGCAACGGGCTTTATTTTCAAAATTGGCTTCCTCTGCGTACAGTCGCGCGCATTCACGCACGGTTTACCTAGACGTCCCGTCGCCTGTCGCCCTCGTGTGCGTATTGGCGAACGCCCATTCCTCGCCATGGGTGCGGTTTTGAGGCCGAATGGGATCCTTAACCATTCAAAATGACCGCTAGGGGTACTCAAGACTGTAATCTCTCTGGATTCAGTTGCCATAGGCACCTGCCAGTTCCTACTTAAAAGGTCAAGACTACTGAAAATAATTTTCCCTTGCCCCAGGCACATTAACAAGTCACCTAAAACGCAACCTATCAGGGTACCTATCATCCTCAGTCACCTCATTTACTTTCCTAAAATCGATGACAGGCCTGAAACTTCCGTCCTTTTAAGGGCGGTGGCGTAGGTGGTAGCGTACTGGGGCCCACATTCACCGCGTGATGGACGACGCGGGTTCGAATCCCCACGCTACCACTCGGATTTTTCAGTCACCGCCGAGTGGCTTATAACTACCCACATGCTGTCCTGAAGACCACCCATCAACCCGGACTCTAGAGGAAGCCGTCCAAGCGAATCAAGAACGAGTTCCGGGGGGCAGCATGAGCCAATGCAAGATGGCGCCACTATAAACACTCGCCTGCGCCAGAACGGGCTGGGCCGACCATCAGGCCCCACCTGGAAGAAGCCTTGGGCCGACCATCAGGCCCCACCGGGAAGATGCCTACCGGCGCAATAGGCAATCAACGTAAAAAAAAAAAAAAAAAAAAAAAAGGGTGAGCTCCACGGAGATCGGGAATGCTGAATAACACCCTGGTCCAACATACCCTTAACCTGTTCATCTACAATTTGCCTTTGACTATGTGGAAGTCTGTATGCAGGAATGTACACCGGTTTGGTGTCGGATTTAACCCTAATCTTGTGCTCTGTCATATCAGTCGCACCTAAAGGCAAACAGGGTAGGGCAATGCCATCAAGATACTGATGTAAAAGCTTCAGAAGCGGGCCCTTAAGCTCGGGATAATCGACCACTTTGACTGAAGAATCGACAAATATGGAGTATGCATCTCATGTGTGGGGGGGCTAAACTCACACAACTTTTCTGGACAGAGTGGAGGCTAAGACTCTTCGTCTCATCAGCTCTCCTCCTCATACTGACAGTCTTCTACCTCTTAAATTCCGCCGCAATGTTGCCTCTCTTTCTATCTTCTATCGATATTTCCACGCTGACTGCTCTTCTGAACTTGCTAACTGCATGCCTCCCCCCCTCTCGCGGCCCCGCTGCACTTGACTTTCTACTCATGCTCATCCCTATACTGTCCAAACCCCTTATGCAAGAGTTAACCAGCATCTTCACTCTTTCATCCCTCACGCTGGTAAACTCTGGAACAATCTTCCTTCATCTGTATTTCCTCCTGCCTACGACTTGAACTCTTTCAAGAGGAGGGTATCAGGACATCTCTCCTCCCGTATTTGATCTTGCTTTCGGCCACCTCTTTTGTTTCTTTTTTAGGAGCAGCGAGTAGCGGGCTTTTTTTTAATTATTGTTTTCTTTTATTTGTGTGCCGTTGAGCTGCCTCCTTTGTTGTAAAAAAAAAAAAAAAAAAAAGATGGGGCCTGCCATGTCTTGCCGGCGTCGGGTTGACCCGCCGGGCCGACACAGGTCCACTTTAACTCTAAAGGTTCTGGTGACACCTGTCCATCGAACGCTAATAAGAACATAAGAACATAAGAACGCAGGAGTCTGCAAGAGGCCGGTAGGCCTGTACGAGGCAGCTCCTTTGACCCTAAGCTCCCGTGTATCTAACCCCACCTAATATCGCTGTCCATGAATTTATCTAGTCTATTTTTGAATGTGACAATTGTATTGGCACTCACCACATGACTGCTAAGCCTATTCCACTCATCCACCACCCTGTTAGTAAACCAATTTTTGCCTATGTCCCTGTTGAATCTGAATTTATCCAGTTTAAACCCGTTACTTCGTGTCCTACCCGGTTCTCTTACCAACAAAACCTTATGAATGTCTCCCTTATTAAAGCCCTTCATCCATTTATAAACCTCGATCATGTCTCCACGCACCCTTCGCCTTTCTAGAGAATGCAAGTTTAACTGTTTGAGTCTTTCCTCGTATGGCAAGTTTCTCAACCCCTGAATCATCTTAGTCATCCTCCTCTGCACCGATTCTAACATTTTGATATCCATTCTATAGTAGGGTGACCAGAACTGAACCGCATAGTCAAGATGAGGTCTAACTAATGCTAAATATAGTTTGAGGAAGACTTCGGGGCTTCTGTTGCTTACGCTCCTTGAAATAAATCCCAGTACCCTATTAGCTCGATTTCTAGCTTGAATGCATTGTGCCCTTGGACGGAGATCAGAGCTCACTAAGACCCCTAAATCCCTCTCGCACCCAGACCTACTTATGAGAGTGTCATTTAAGCAATAGTTATGTGAGGGGTTGTTCCTACCTACACTCAGAATACTGCACTTCCCTACCTTGAACTCCATCTGCCATTTATCCGCCCAGTCATACAATTTGTTGAGTTCACCTTGGAGAATACTAGCGTCCTGGTCCGACTCAATTACTCTACCGATCTTGGTATCATCTGCAAATTTACTAACATCACTACTAATTCCTGTGTCTAAGTCATTGATATAAATAATAAACAAAAGTGGACCTAATACCGAACCTTGTGGGACCCCACTCGTAACACATCCCCAGTCAGATCTTTTACCATTGATTTGCACTCTTTGCTTCCTATTGCTAAGCCACGCCTTGACCCAGTTCAAAACTTTACCCTCTACTCCGTGAGCCTGTAATTTAAGCAACAGTCGTTGGTGAGGAACTTTGTCAAACGCTTTACTAAAATCAAGATAGATTACATCATAATTTTCATCTCTGTCAACCGCCTCAAATACTTTATTGTAGAAGGACAAGAGATTGGTGAGGCATGACCTACCTTTTGTGAACCCATGCTACGAGTCGTGAATTAAGCTATGTTTCTCTAAATGCTCCCGAATGTTCCTGGCTATTATGGACTCCAGCATCTTCCCTATAACCGATGTTAAGCTAATTGGGCGATAGTTTGAAGCAACTGACCTGTCCCCCTTTTTAAAAATCGGCGTCACAATAGCTACTTTCCATAGGCTCGGCATATAGCCAGTATTTACCGACATCTTAAAGATGTCGGTTAGTGGGTCACTGATTATATCACCTAACTCCTTTAATACCCTCGGAAATATCCCGTCAGGACCTGGAGACTTGTTCTTCTTAAGCTTATCTATCTCATCCTGAACTACTTGCCTGGTAATGATTATATCCCTCAATTTATCGCCATCCCCGCCCTCGTACACCTGAACTCTTTCCGGTATAGTCGTTCGATCCTCCTGTGTGAATACTGAAAGGAAGTAGTCGTTCAACAATGTGCTCATATTTTCGTAATTTTCTACTAGCTTCCCTGTGTTTGTTTTCAGCGGTCCAATTTTCTCCCGTGTTTTTGTTCTATACATCTGAAAGAAGCCCTTATGATTACTTTTCGCCTCATTTGCTACTTTGATCTCATAGTTCTTTTTTGCTATCCTGGTGTTTTTCTTAACTAATCTAGATAGTTCGACGTACCGGCCCCTGAGATGTGTTTCCCCATTCTTTATTTTCGTGTTTTAGTCCACGAGTCATCCACTTAGGATCATTGTTTTCTTTTCTAAGTGTTCGCTGTGGTATATGCTGTTCTTGCCCCTCTACTATTACTCTAACTAAATTATTGTAAGACATTTCTACCTGGTTCTTCTGGCTCTCCAATCCGCAGTTCTGGCCCTCATGAATCCCTAAATTATCCCAGTTTACCCCTTCAAGATGTCTTCGAAGCCCCTCGTAGTTTGCTCTTCTAAAATCTGGCACTAACACTGGGTTTGGTTCGCGGGTTACCGCCCAGTCTAAGCTAAAACGAACCGTTCTGTGATCACTATTTCCTAACTCTCCGCCCACCTCCAACTCACGTAGCAAGTTCCCATTATTGGTTAGGACTAAGTCTAATATGTTATATCCTCTGGTAGGCTCAGTAACTAACTGCTTAAGGAAATTATCTTGTATAACTTCAAGAAAGTCCTCTGCTTCCAGGTCACCCACTAGATCCACTAGATGCGGGACCCAGAAAGACCTCTTGGCCCTGCGATCCCGCTGACGTTTTATACAATAGTCAACCGTATGGCCGTCTCGCTGACAATAAGAACAGTGGCGTTTAGGGCCACCACCGATGAGGACGCGCTAATATTAGCAGCTTTCTGTTCTACAACGGCTACAGCGGGAACTGGCGCTCCGTCTTTCTCCTCAATTTGGGTCTTTAACAAAAGGACGAAATCGTGCAACTTGTCAGTGGGGCCGTAGGCTAGGGAGAAATAACGTTTTCGAAACTGGCCGTTGATGACAGCCATGTACATGAAAAACTCCAGAAATTTGATCACATTAGATAAAAACATATTCTCTCCCTCTGCCCAGCCACCAGCTCTCAAATATGAGACCAAATCAGTAGACAACCGATAGGCGTCCACTTGCCCGGCAAAAAGACCTTCACTCTCCACAGATGAACTCAAGTTGGTCACAGCTACATTTACGCCCTTGACGAGGCTGTGTTTAACATTCTCCCCGAACGATTCCAGAAAATGTGACCGAAACTGTTCATAATCTTTGGTTTGTTGCGGTTCCATGAACGCGCTGGTGTACAAAAGAGCTGAAGCTTCTGTTCCCGGCTTTAATCTGGACCTAATGAAGATTTTACCTCCCGGTTCTGACACAAATGAATTATTCATAACATCCTCGTATTGAAGGATGAAGTCTCTCGCATTGTAATCCAGTTCCTTGCCTGCGAAAGCTCTGACTGATGCCGTAGTCGGCAGAAATTTAATGGTATTAGTAGCCATTGTGGATTGTTGGTTAGTTATAATATTACCTTTTTTTTATCATGCGGGTGGGAAGGAGGAGGAGGAGGAGGAGGAGGAGGAACTCTCTCATCCTCGTCGGTCTCTTCCGAATCCTTTACCAACTTCTGATATTCCTCGGCCAAAGCTGCTAATTCCGGGTCAGGTTTCCCTGCCATTTAAAAAGAGGCATTAGTAAAATAAGGCTTCATGAGGAGGAATATGGTAAAAGGAAAAGTATTACCGCTAAAATGTACTAAAGGTAATGATCATTCACCGCTGAGTGTGTGCTCACTCGCCCAAGATACTTCCAAAACGCATTAAAAAGAGGGAAAAGAATTATGAGTTAATACTTAGCATGATAAAACTACCTTCTCCACTGTGCAACAAAACACACACAAGAAAGGGGAAAATAAAATGAATGACTATACTTAAAATGCGTAGCAATGTTCACAATTCAGGAAAAAAATATTAAACATCCACCTACACTTGAATAAAATTCAACAGCCTAAGGGAAACTAGTTACGGCTCCACACGGAGACACACGCAGCACGTATAAATCACCTGAAATGGCTAAACAAGTGGTGTTAATTAAAATCGTATTAGTGTTGTGTCAGCTACATGCATGTGGATACCATTGAAAATGTTTGGACGGCACCCTTGGCACTCCTCCGTCCTCAGCTGGCTTGCCCACGTCTTCGGCTGGCTTGCCCGCGTCCTTGGCTGGCTTGCCCGCATCCTTGGCTGGTTCGCCCACGTCATTGGATGGCTTGCCCGCGTCCTTGGCTGGCTTGCTCGCGTCCTTGGATGGCTTGCCCGCGTCCTTGGCTGTCGGCCCTCGGGGCCTAGCAGCGGCAAGAAAGGCGGCCGTCGGCGGGCGGTGCCCGGCAGCGGTGAAGAAGGCGGCCGTCGTCGTCGCCTGGCAGCGGGGATGAATGGGTGAGGGAGCAACCACGCCCCTCCAAAGGTTGCCGCCAAAAGTCCGCCCTGGTCTGGCGAAGGTAAGCGCCTACCCACGACAGGCTGTGGCGTAGGCAGACAAGTGGGCGTCTCGGAATTGGTAACGAGACTCCTGGCAGCGGAGCGGTGTGGAGTCACGCGGGGCGCCCCGCCCCGCGTGACTCCACACCGCGCCGCTGCTGCTCTCGGGTGCGGGTGTGTGCTGACTCGACTCACCGGGGCAGAAAAGGTCGTGGGCTGTGTCAGCGTTCTTGCACTCCCTTCTCTGTTTGCCCCTTACACACACTTGCTACTGTTAATATGTTTGAGAGAGAGTTATAACACTTCGGAGTTGTTCGTAACCACGCTGCCACCACTTTTGTTAGCCTTTTTATATTATTAGCTTTTATAGTAACTGCGGGCAAGTGTTATGTTTTGTGATAAGGGCACGAACTGCTATCTTTCGTCATGTCCGGTGTACCGTTGCCTGCTTTCTCCATTTGATTGAAGTTGTTGAGATAACACAATAGCCCTTTAAGTTAAGTGATGTGGATTATGTTTTGGCCGAGCGGAGCCGTTAAGTTCACTTTGAGTACACTTAATTTACTCTCTCTCTCTCTCTCTCTCTCTCTCTCTCTCTCTCTCTCTCTCTCTCTCTCTCTCTGGTATATTGAAAAACGTGCTCACTTTTAACTATATTAGCAGTTTTACAGAATAATTACTGTTTTTGTGAGCAGTCGTACACACACCCCGAGCAGTGATCTGCTCGTCACCGCCGCCCACTGTCTTCTGCCGGCTTCAGTCCGGCAGCAGGAATAATCCGGTGCCAAGGCTTCTCGAATCAGCACCGTTCCCACGGCAAGGAGCACCTCAGTAAGCACCACCCAGCACCTACGTGGTATTAAACATCCTGTGCGCGGCACTGCCATGGTGTTGCGACGTACAGTCACACATTCACATGTACATTATAATATACACATTACAAGCACATAGTGAACAAAAAGGTAGAAAATTGAATCCTAGTAAATGCATAACATTAATCAAATTACAAGGAACATGATGAAACATTACCAATTGGAAATATACTTCTAGAAGCGATTTATAAAACTAGAAAAAAACAGTCTTCTCTTAATAATCTTCTCTAGAAATACATAATATTGGATATTATTCAATTATCAATCATCTTTGTAACATACATAAGCATGTCTGTTTTTTATTTTTTTACAACAAAAGAGTCGGATCAAGGGCAACAAAAGGTGTATAAAAAAAGCCTGCTACTTGCCGCTCCCACAACAGAAAATAGTATAGAGTGGCCAAAAGAGAGGTCAATTTCGGGTGGAGAGGTGTCTTGATACACTTTTCTTGAAAGAGAAAGAGAGAAGAAAAAGAGTCATAGGCAAGGCGGCGTGCGCCAGCAGTCAGCCAGCAGAGTGGCATGTTGCCAGATGGTGAAATTCGGCACCAGATTAGCAAATCTGATGAACTTTCAGAGCTCCTGGTGAAAAATAAATAAAGTTTGGAACCAGGCAAAATCTGGTGAACTCTGATGAAATTTCAGAGCTGCTGGTGAATAATAAATAAAATATGGTGAAATTTCGCGTTTCCTCAGGGAACAGTGAAAATATGGAACTGGGAAGTGAATGAGAGTTTGAAATTAGCACTTGCTGCTAGAGTGATCTGGATCTTGAGTTGCGCTACTGCTGCTCTAAACAAACAACGGTGGCTGACCGCTGGTGGACTGGTACCTGGTGGCAGACTTTTTTCATCTGTGTTATTAAGCAGTGCACCTACAGGTAGGCAGCTATACTCATAGGGTTGTGTGTGAATATAAGGCTGTGTCATAACTGAACCAAACCTAACCTAAATAACTTTTCTTTAGATTTAAGAGCCATGGAGGGCGATGGGAAAAATAATTTCCCTGGTTCAACAGTGTGTTCTGTGGTTCTGGTCTTGCTTTCTGCAAGTTATGCCGCAAGACTTTGCAGACTCATCGAGGAAAATTGTCAGTTTCAAAAACAGTAAATTTTCCCAAAAAGTTGAAGCTGTCTCCAGTGTCTGATGATGTGAAAAGGGCAGAAATTGAGTTATCCTTTACGATGTGCTGTCACTGTTCCATCCAAACAATATGCCACCTGGGTGAAGTCATCAAAAAGAATGACAAAGGGTCCACCCTGGGAAACATTCATCTTCACCGAACAAAGTGTACCACTCTCATAAGTTCTGTCTTGTCCCCATTCCTTAAGGCTGAAGTGAAATATGATATTAATGGGAAAATATTCCCTTATGCTTGACGAAACTACTGACATTGCAGTGGAAAAACTCCTGGCAATTTGCGTAAGATATTGTAGTGAAAAGTCTGAAAAATTCATGACTGCATTTTTAGGACTGTACCCAGTAGTTCCGGCAACTGGAGTGGCCCTTTTCCAGGCAGTTAAAGGCAGTTTCTCAGAGTATGGTCTGTCACTTTCTGATTGTATTGGTCTTGCCTGTGATGGAGCTGCTGTAATGGTTGGGGAAAACTACAGTGTCTGGTCGAGGATTAAAGAAGCGTCCCCGAAATGCATACTGAATAAATGTGTCTGCCACTCCTTGGCACTCAGTGTCCAAAAATCATTTGAAACCTTGCCTGCAAGCCTTGGATTTTTGCTTGTAGACATTCCTGGATGGTTTTCAAACAGTACACTTCGACACATAAGCAGCTGTTTGAAGAAATGAATGATGAATAATATGAAGGAGAATGCAGTGACAAGAACACAGTTAATGTGCCATTTTTAAGCTGTGATACCAAATGGCTGATACAAGGACGCGTCATCAAGAGTCTAATTGAAAACTGGAATGAACTTAAATGCTACTTCAGGTTGGCAATGCAAGAAGGGACACCAGAAGTGAGATACAGAGCAAGAATGATTCATTCATATATAAAATGTGTGTGTGTGTGTGTGTGTGTGTGTGTGTAAAAATACACCATGAACTATGGTCCTCGCACTTACCACCCACCACTGATGAAAGATTGCATATAATAATCATATAATACATAATGAATGATGAAAAAATAAATATTGTTGATACACAATGTCAAAAATATGATCTACGCATATGATACAAACTACAAAGCAATAAGGTCACAAGAAGATGAAGAGGAGACCGTACACCTGCAGACGACGTACTTGATATAGTTTGGCGTCGGCCCAACAGATGGCGCTGCTGGTCTATATCTGCCTCACATTTTCTTTATCGCTTTTAGATAGAAGCTTTCCCATCTTCCTTCTATAGTCTTTGCTCGTATCCCGGGGAGTTCAGCCCTACTGTGATGACTGTTTGGTACCCCTGACTGCCTGGGACTTGCTGGTCGAGTGCCCTAGTCTGGGGGACGTGCGAGAGCGGTACCTCCCTTGGTGTCTGGGTGGATATGGGAGCTTATGTCTCTCTCTGGTGATGGGGGAAAAGACTCTCTCCCCGGGGCACGATGTGTATGGCTTCCTACAGGAGGCTGGCGTCCTCATCCTCCTGTAGGTTTTATTGACCTTTTATTGTTGTTGTTTTATCGTGCTTAATTTTTAACCTTTTTTTACAATTTAATTAATTATTTCACCCTGTTTTTAATTTATTTAATTATATGGTATAGTTTTAAAATATAGTTTATTTAATATTTTATTCGGCGCCACATGACCTTAAAGTTGCGGCGCCAAGAAAAACTTCCTAATAATCATCATCATCGTCAGTGGATGCTAAATTTTTTTACTTAATTAAAAAGGCATTTGATGTTGCTAATCATAGATTGTTACTTAGGATGCTAGCTAGCAGTGGGGTTGAAGGCTGTTTGCTGGGCTGGCTGAGTGATTACATGGCTGGAAGGGAAATGGAAGTGGTTGTGCATGGTGGTGAGAGTTATCTAGTTGAGGATGGTAGCGATGTCCCACAGGGTTTAGTGATTGGTTCCTAGCTGTTTCTTATCTATATCAATCATGTTGTTTTTTTATTTAAATTGTAAATTTTGTCTCTTTGCAGATGCCAAGTTATTTCAGTTCCCATCTTCATCTGCAGAGATATATTAACCTATACTTCAATACAAGTAGATTTTGGGGTTTGTCTTTTTCAATTAGCAAAAGTGTTAGAATGAACTTTTGTAGAAGTTTTCAATGTGCACCTGTTCTCTTGCAGTACTTAATTGGTGAGCAACCCATTTTAGATGTTGACAACTACAAAGATCTTGGTGTCAGGATTGATTATTTTCTCATGTTTCATCTTCATGTGAGAGAGATTGCAGGCAAAGCTTATGGCATAAGGAATAGTATTCTTAAGGGAACTATTTATAGAACTCCAGATCTTATATATGAATCGGTGGTCTAAATCTACCTCACGGTACATTTGCTGGGTCTAAACATGGTGCATGGAGGAGGAAAACTTTCCAGTTTGTACATTTTACATTACCTTCTGAAGGCTGCCATGTCATTAATAATAGACATACAACCTCCAAAATCACGTCAATCATCTCAGTTATAAAATTCTAGTTTATCGTTGCCTCCTCGATATTTTACGGACCTGGAAATTAAATTTCTCCAAAGCTGCCACTTCTAATGTTCCCATACACCAGGTTAAGACTCGTATGTAATCGATTTTTAAAACATTCCTGTCAGAGCAAAAACTAAAAATTAAGGTAGCCGACATGAATATAATGAATAACGCAAAAATACATCACATATTGGTGCCCAGTGATTATCGGATGAAAGGGAAAGCCGAAATAGGAAAAAAAAATGTAGGAGCTGTCCGTTACGTGCCAAAAAATAAAAGCATTATTTTTGCACGAGGAAATTGTGTGCACGCTTTAAAAAAAAAAAAAAAAAAGAAGTTTGGAGTTTCGTAACTAATGTAGCAGCGTGATGCAAGTTTAGGACAGATTTACACTTGTCGAGTCTACGTACACCTGGCTCAAGGGGCTAAAAAAAATCATGGCAACCTGTAAGACATTTAAGTAAATATCGGCCCAGAGAAGCGAAATTAAGTGTACTTATACAAAAAAAAAAAGCAATACCTTCTACTGCTAAAATGGAATAGGTCGAAACAATACAACGGATAACACAAACGATCTAGTTTTTCGGGTTACAATAACTTTTCATAAAAAAACGGTGTACAGTGTTGTAATTTGTATTAATATAAATGTCATCTTCAAAGTATCTGAGAATCAGGGCGAAATTCGAAAAAGAAACACATGTGGCAGTGTCGAAGTAACTTCACTCAATTTTTTTTTCGCCAAAATCAATACAAATCAGAAATAAATAGGATACGTCAATGAAATCGTTTATAGATGATTCTAAACTTTAGACTACGCAAAAAAAACTATTTTTCCGTAAAAAGTCGAAAAACTGATTTTAGATTATTAAATCAAAAGTAATGTAGATAATTACAGAAGTAATGTAAAATGACGCTGTATACTAAGGTTATATTGACGAGAAAAGGCAGTGTTAATATTTTTTTTAAGAGACAAGGTGTTGCCACTATGCACGGTTCCATTAGATCCAGCGGTTATGGCTGTAGCGACATTAGGACCCTTTGTTCCGTCCCGCGACAGACTTATCTTCCAAAAGTGAGACCTTTTCTCACTTGGGATTCACGTGACAATTATTATTTTTTTTTTTTAAATGGGCTTAAGTAGCATCGAAAAAGCCTCACCTCCAGTCCGAGAACTAACAAGCCCGGGTGATATAACAGTCTTAGGGGTCGCTACCTCATGTGAGAAACTCGTGTTACTTAAGGAATCCCACCCCCCAAAATCGACGAAAACTAACCCGTCTGAGTTACGGTCTAAACCCAGCTCACGTTCCCTTTTTATGGGTGAACAATCCGACGCTTGGTGAATTCTGCTTCACAATGATAGGAAGAGCCGACATCGAAGGATCAAAAAGCGACGTCGCTATGAACGCTTGGCCGCCACAAGCCAGTTATCCCTGTGGCAACTTTTCTGACACCTCTTACTTAAAACTCATAAAGTCAAAAGGATCGATAGGCCCTGCTTTCGCAGTCCGTATTCGTACTGAAAATCAGGATCAAGCCAGGATTTGCCCTTTTGCTCTACGCGAGGTTTCTGTCCACGCTGAGCTGGCCTTAGGACACCTGCGTTATCGTTTGACAGATGTACCGCCCCAGTCAAACTCCCCACCTGATAATGTCCTCGGAGCGGATCGCGGCGGGCGCGAACGCCCGGTCAGGCTAACGCAAGGCCGAAACCAAGCGCACCCTCCCTTCCGCCGCCTTAGGCTAGAAACAGGAGGCAATCCCACGTGGGGAAGCTCCGATTCCGTCTCACCGAGTAAGTAAAGAAACGATCAGAGTAGTGGTATTTCATTGTCGGCCGCACGGAGCAAGCCCCTGATGTGACGACCTCCCACTTATGCTACACCTCTGATGTCTCTCTACAAAATCAGACTAGAGTCAAGCTCAACAGGGTCTTCTTTCCCCGCTGTTAGGCGCAGGCCCGTTCCACTGCCTGTGGGATCGCTAGATAGTGGATAGGGACAGTGGGAATCTAGTTAATCCATTCATGCGCGTCACTAATTAGATGACGAGGCATTTGGCTATTTTTTTACTGTGCAAATTTTCTAATTCATAATAGAGTTATTAATCTAATTATATTATTATTAATAATAATATAATTTATTTATTTTAGCTTTTTTTTTTTTTTTTAAATTTTGTACTATTATTTATTTAATTAATTATAGCCTTGGATAATCAACGAAGTCTAGCTCGGCTAGGGCGCTGCTGTGTGGAAACGCAGCGCCCAACATTTACAGTTGGTACTATCTAAGTACAACGCCGAAAACGCCAAAAGAACAGGTGAGGGATTTTTGCCTCTATTATAAATCATGTGGGGACTGCTAGCCCCAGTTCAGCCGGGGTGGTGAACCACCCCCCCACTTGTTTTCGTGAACTCTATATATGTTGAGCCCGCCCTGTAGGACTCGGGCTACGAGGACTTTTTGGTCCGACTTGCGCAACCCGAGACCTTTCGAGATATGCACTGTGGGGCGGGCTAGGATGCCCCTCCAGCTCACGGTGATGGTAGAGAGGCAGGAGGGGTACCCTGTTGTGGACTGGACCCAACGCCTGATGTCAGGAACATCATAGTAGGCGTATTTTCTTTGGTGTGCAGTGTTCAAATCCCCTGCAGCCGCATCAGCGACCACCTGAACATCTAGCACTACCGAGCCCCAGTCCTCGCGGGCGGCTACGATGTCGGGGATGCGGGTTCCCGCTGTGGTTGGTATAGCTGGTTCTTTGAGAACCTTGAAACCCGCATCCTCAAGCCTGCCCGCTACAAAGTCGAGTATTCGGTCGTGGCGACGAGTACGAGCAACCTGGACCGCAGGACAGCGCTGCATTATGTGGCCCAGGCTCTCCGGGTGTCTGCGGCAGAGGTCGCAGTTGACATCGTCCACCCGCCTCCCCCTCGCGAGTCGGGCTTTCGTACTGAGCAGGTTGCCCCGCAGCTTCACTGCTCGGCAGAAATCGCCCCCCTTGAGGAGAAGTGTACCGTCTTGTATCCAGCTGCTTGAGGCAGGTGTCTCAGAGGCACCTCTTAGCCCCGAGCCATCAACTGCCTCGTGCAGCTGCCTAGACCACCGGCTCCTCTCAGCCGCCTTCCTCAAGCGTGGTGTACTGCTTGGAGGAGGCACCTGCCCACTGGGTCGCACGGCGTGCTGAACCACCGGGTCGCTGGAATCTCTCAACCTCTGGAGAAGATCCTCCTTGAGGCGAGGCACCCGTGTGGCCAGACTGGGTATGCCCAGTCCTCCGTCCACTTCTGCCGCATGGAAGAACCCCAGGGGGGTATCCATTGGGAGGTGGAGGTAGGACCGGACTGCCCGTCTGATGGTCCGGTCTATACGGCCTAGCTGGCCGGCCGTAGCAGCCATGTTTACCAATGGGTACAGTAACTGAGGGATAATGATCTTCGTAAAGCCCCAGAGCTTTTGCTGGGGCTTTGCCGGTGCTTTTCTCAGCCTGGCAAGCTTGCGCACTAGGTCTTCGTGCGCTCGGAACGCCGTAGCCCCTCCGCTGGCGCCCATCTGAACACCCAGGTACTTGTAGAATTCCCCGGGTGCCAGAGCTTGCACAGGCCTCCCCGTGATCTTAAAGGGGGTTGTTTCTTGAGCCCATGTTTTTTTCTTCTTGCCGGCTACTATGCCGAGAGTGGCGCACATGCCAATTCCGACTTCAAGCCCCGAGACCGCCGCAGCCTCTGTTAGGCGATCAAGGGCGGCCTGGAGACCGGGGCGAGTCGAGGCAAGAAGCGCCACATCATCGGCAAAGGCGAGATAGTCGATATGAAAACTACCCATCTTGACCCCGATTTCATTGGGGAGAGTAGCCAGGGCCCAGTCTAAGCATATGTTAAAAAGATAGGGGTTGAGGGGATTCCCCTGCAGGACGCCCCCTTGGATGTTAACGGGGTCGCCTGCGTCAATTTCGGTAGCTGCCGACTTGTACATCTGACTGATATACTCGATGAGCCTGGGTGGCAGTCCCCATCTCCTGGCGGCAGCATTCAGGGAGGGGTGGCTCACCGAGTCAAACGCCTTCTTAAAGTCCACCCACGCAACAAAGACGTTCGAGGGTTTCTGCTGTGCTGCCTTGACCACCGCCTTTAAAACTGCATGCCCTCACGAGAGTACCACCGGCGGCCTCTGGTCTTGATGATGGGCGAGGCCGCTCCGGACTGTTGCGTAGTGTTCGCAGACAGTCCCTGTAGGCCCGGCTTTTCCGGTGGCATTTGATGCCTTCTACAGAACGGTGGCGGAGGACCTGCGCCTGGATCTCACGGCACAGGTCCACGATCAGAAGCCCGCCGTGGGACACTTCGAAGTTGGCCATCAGCCAGTTCTCTTCAGGGTCCCATCGGGGCTTCGGCCGTGACACTATCTCCGAAGCAAGCGCCGCATGAAAGGTGTCAGGGTGTGCGGAGCGTTGATGGAGCCTTCTCCCGGTAAAGGAGGGGAAGGTTTCTCCGCACTCCGGACAGATAGGGGAGCGGTCTTGGCCCCAACCTACGCCAGGCTCCGCCATCCTGGGTTTGGAGTGGCGGAACTGTAATCAGGGGAGTGATGGTAATAGGGCGGAGATCCCCTGGTGCCGATGGTTTTGGCACTTTGGGCAGTAGAATGGTCCTGCCCTTGACCCAGTTAGGGGGTAGAGCCCCAAGCCAGAGACAACTGTTGACCACCCAGCTAAGCCTAGCCGTCCCGAGCCTTGTCAGGTCGCTAATGGTGCGACCATCAGGGCCAGGCGCCGATGCTTTGGGGGTGGCCTTCAGTGCCGCCGCTATGTCCTCCTCCGTGACGGCGCCCATCACTGATGGACTGACCCGTCTTACGGGATCCGGACGGCGGCGGTCCTCTGGACTCGGCCGACTGAACAGCCCCCTCCAGAAGGTGTGAGAACCCTCTGGGAGGGCCGGGGTGTTGAGGAGATCCTCCCCACAAAGGATCTTCTTAATCACCCGGCCTCTATCCCTCTTGTACTGGGCCTGAAAGGCTGCGTAACTCTTCCTCCGTAACCTCGATGGACTGAGGTTACTGTGGTGCTCCGATGGTGGTGGAGCGCCACGTGGGGGGCGGGGAGGGATCCAGGCATCAAATTGTGCCTGGATATCAGTCAGATTACTTGGTATCGGGACAGCGAGGCTTTCCGAGGCTGTCCTGACAGATTCTTCCAAGGCGCTCATCACTGCGGCCTCGTCGTCCTCCGCAGGCTCGGCCTATTCAGCCTCTCCGTTGCGGCGTCGCGCAAGGTGTTCGCCTGCCTGGTGGACTACCTCCAAGTCGGAATCGGAGTCGTCTCCAGGCAGGGGTGCAGCTACCGGGGTTAACCCTACTGCGGGGTCAGAGTTCCCCCCGGATCGCTCTTCTGCTTGCTCACTCTCTCTCCATGCCCTCACGAGAGATCCACCGACGGCCTCTGGTGTTGGTGGTGGGCGAGGCCGCTCCGGACTGTTGCGCAGTGCTCGCAGACAATCCCTGTAGGCCCGGCTTTTCCGGTGGCATTTGATGCCTTCTACAGAACGGTGGGAGAAAACCTGCGCCTGGATCTCACGGCACAGGTCCACGATCAGAAGCCCGCCGTGGGTCATCAGCCAGTTCTCTTCAGGGTCCCATCGGGGCTTCGGCCGTGACACTATCTCCGAAGCAAGCGCCGCATGAAAGGTGTCAGGGTGTGCGGAGCGTTGATGGAGCCTTCTCCCTGTATATGAGGGGAAGGTTTCTCCGCACTCGGGACAGGTAGGGGAGCGGTCTTGGCCCCAACCTACGCCAGCTTCCGCCATCCTGGGTTTGGAGTGGTGGAACTAAGTATTGCACTAAAAGCTGACGTTGTATAGTGACTGTTTAGTCACACCGAGATGCGTAGTAACACGCAGGGGCAGGCGGGTAATACCCCTCTCGGTGCGTCCAGCGGGGACCACGGGGAGGCCAGTCACAAACGGTAACTATGGTTCTAGTCTAGCCCAGGCCTCCTGGGTTCGACCTACGTGCACTCTTCGGCTACCGCTTCAGAGTCATAGTTACTCCCGCCGTTTACCCGCGCTTGGTTGAATCTCTTCACTTTGACATTCAGAGCACTGGGCAGAAATCACATTGCGTCAACATCTATCTCTGACCATCGCAATGTTTTGTTCTAATTAGACAGTCGGATTCCTCTGGTCCGTGCCAGTTCTGAGTTGATCGCTGGGCGCCAGGCGAAGTGGGTTCAGAGCGAGGGACGACTGCTGCTGCTACCTAACCGGCCGAAAGCCGGCGATAGAGAGAGCCGGAGCCCCCGCGCCCACGCAGCCTAGCGCGTTCCACGGAAGGGCCGGAGACACGCCGGTCCGAGCTCTCGGCACGAGTGGCGAGAGGGCTAGAGCCGCCACCGCGAAATGCGAGCCGTCGCACACCGGGCCGTTGGCCCCACCTCGCATGAGCGTGTCCCGCCTGCGACCGGCGCTGCGCGAACCCTACGGTGGTTCCCCAACGCGCGCTGCCACGCCGGCTTTAGCGCGGACGGAGGAGTGGGACCGGAAGAGTTTCCTCTGGCTTCATCCTGGCCAGGCATAGTTCACCATCTTTCGGGTCCCAACATGTCTGCTCATGGTACTTGCCGACAGCACGCGTGCTTGGCCACTCCGGACAGAGCAGGATCGGAAGGCAAAACCGCGCGGGACGAACCCGGATGAGAGCCTAAACCCCCACCCGAAGCCCGCCTGACGCGCGGCGCGCCAACCGAGAGCCCAAGCAAAGCCGGCGAGGCCAACAACAGATTTGCACGACGGCGTCGAATGGCAAGTCCCAGGTCTGCGCCCCCCTCGTACAAGCGCCTCCCGCGAAGAAGACGGGCCACCGTGCGCACCGAGCACCCGCGAGGCCGGAGGTAAGCGACGGGGAAAGGGACTCACCCCGCGCACCCCACTCGACCCCGCTTTGGGATGGGAAACTCGGCGGCAGCGGCCGGTCGGGGATCGGCCCCGGAGGACGCCGACCGAGGCCCGAAGACCCCGGGACGCCCCCCTTTCACTTTCATTACGCCCCTGGGTTTAGTGCGCCCAATGACTCGCAAACATGTTAGACTCCTTGGTCCGTGTTTCAAGACGGGTCGGGTGGGTCACCGACCTTTTGCACGCCGCGAGAGAGTTTGCCCCTCTGCTGCACGACCGTTGCAGGGCAGCCAGGACACCAGAGGTTTCCCCCTTCGACCGCGTAAACGCAGACGTCGGGGTACCAATCCGCCTGGGCCTTCGACGTCACCAGCAACGGGTCGCGCGACCTACATCACGAGGGGAAATACGCCCGCCGGCGCCGGCTCGGACGTGGGCACCCCCAAGGGTTCCTGGGTCGCATAAGCGAATCCCACATCGTCTCCCGAGGCAGAGACGGCGGAAGTCTGCTGATGAGAGTCGGCAGCGTCTGACGTAAAACAAAAATACAGCTCTTAACGGTGGATCACTCGGCTCGTGGGTCGATGAAGACCGCAGCAAGCTGCGTGTTGGTATGTGAATCGCAAGAATACCAGATACATCGACAAGTCGAACGCACATTGCGGCGGCGGCACTCTCATGTGATGCCGTCACTCCTACACGAGGGTCGGATATACATTCCATGCATCGGCTTTGTCAGCTATGATATCGACCGCATTGGGGAGTTTCGCCTGTTGCTACTAGCGGGGGTTCCCTTAAGGCCATGAATGGTTACCGGCCGCGTCACGTCTCTGACGGGCGCGTACGTCGGTGACACGGAGCTTATGGACATAGCGGGAGGAGGAGGAGGAGGAGGAGGAGGAGGTGGTCTCCTCGGGATTTGGTCTCGGGGCTGCCTCTTCTTCCTCCTCCTCGTCTGCTGTTGTCGCTTTCCGTGTCCTGTCTCGTATCGGAACCCCAACCTGTGCCGCTATGAGTCGGACGGGCTAAGGTGGCTCTGCTTCGCGTGATAGGCAGAAGGCGACCGGGCCGGTTATTCACTCGACTAACCCGGATCACCCTACCTCTCCTTGCTGCGAGCAGACGCAAAGGACCGCGGGATCACGTCCCGCGTGTCTGTGTGCACCACCACCGCCGACTGGCAGCCATTATTCAAAATAATAGATATGGAAACTGTTGATTTACATTTCTTTATTTTCATACTCTTATACAACAAAGAAAAGCAACTAGTTTGTGGTAAGCACACTGGAAATTGACTTGGAAAACTCCAACCAAGTGAGGGAGAAAATAATTTCAAATTGATCTCTAGATATAGTATGAAAAATAATTAGAATAAAAAAAAAATATATATAAATAGGTTTTACCCTAAGAATAATGAAAAAAAGATGATATATGCACGAACATTACTAAAATATGTTCAGCAGCAAATTTAACTCTGGGAATTCAACAACTTTGCTGTGTGGCATATACTAAAACTATGTACACTCACGCATGGCAAAAAAAAAAAAAAAAAAAAAAAATCATTTGTCAAATTATGTTCATGGCACCTTAAGCCCCAAATACACTGCCGAATTTTGGCCCAGAACTTGACGCCGAATCAGTTCGTAAAAAAATTCGGCGACCGGTTCGCCGACATAACCAAGATTCTTACAGTTCGTGACCATTCGGCGACATGTCGGCGAATGCTCAAGACAATTCGGGGACAGTTCGGAGACATGTCGCCGACTATTCGGCGTCCATGTCGCCGAGCTCAAAATCTGAAATTTAAACGTTTTTTTTTTTTTTTTTTTGTCGCGGAATAACTGGCGACAAGTCTCCGAATCGTCTTCGCATGTCCCCGAAGTGTCGGCGACATGTCGGGGACAATTCTCCGACAGTGCCAAGATTTCTGACAGCTGATCAGCTGATGCCCCTGTGGCATAAAAAAGCACGGGAATCCGCGCCTACCTCATGGACTACTACAACACCCGGGGAGCAGTGGCCTGGCAGGACAGAATTGTGAGCGAGTAAATACCATGTGTGGTAATATGTGTGGTAATATGTATGATAGTACGTGTAATAAAATGTATAAATGTGACTTGTTTTTGTTTTGCCCTCCTACAAATATTTTAGAATGAATGTTTACGTAATATTAATAAACAAACCAGTAACTGAAAGAAGAAATACATCTAAATAACTGAAAATTAAACAAAGGTTAAATAATGGCAGCATAATGATATTAAGAAATAAATAAAGTAATAAATAGTAAATTAATTATGAAATAAATGAAAATGTTAGTTCCATACCTATTTAATATATAATTATGATTCTTCTTGTTTTTCATATTTTCTTGTTTACTATTTATTATTATAGTATTATATTATTATCTCTCTCTCTCTCTCTCTCTCTCTCTCTCTCTCTCTCTCTCTCTCTCTCTCTCTCTCTCTCTCTCTCTCTCTCTCTCTCTCTCTCTATATATATATATATATATAGAGAGAGAGAGAGAGAGAGAGAGAGAGAGAGAGAGAGAGAGAGAGAGAGAGAGAGATATTATAATAATAAATAGTAACTGAAAGAAGAAATACATCTAAATAACTGAAAATTAAACAAGAAGAATGGCAGCATAATTATATATTAAGAAATAGGTATGGAAATAAATATTTCATTTATTTATAATTAATTTACTATTTATTACTTTATTTATTTCTTAATATCATTATGCTGCCATTATTTAACCTTTTGTTTAATGTTCAGTTATTTAGATGTATTTCTTCTTTCAGTTACTGGTTTGTTTATTAATATTACGTAAACATTCATTCTAAAATATTTGTAGGAGGGCAAAACAAAAACAAGTCTCTCTCTCTCTCTCTCTCTCTCTCTCTCTCTCTCTCTCTCTCTCTCTCTCTCTCTCTCTCTCTCTCTCTATATATATATATATATATATATATGAGAGAGAGAGAAAAATAAATAAATAAATAGATAGATAGACATACCCCCGTGTACACCTCCCACCGTGACCCGTTTGCCATGTCGTGATTAATTCGCCGAATATTCGGGGGCATGTCCCCGAATAGTCTTGGCCATTCGGCGATATGTCGGAGACATGTCCCCGAATAGTCGGCGTCATGTCGGCGACAAATTTGCCAATAAAATTTAAATTTCAACGGTCAAAATTCGGAGACAATTCGCCGAACACCGTGAATCGGACGCCGAATTATCTGCGACATGTCGGCGACATTTCGGCGACAATTCGGCGTCCATTTTGCATTCGTGCACATTCGGCGAACGGCCGCGAATTTTTCATGCAACATGAAACTTTCGTGGCGGTCGTGACCAACTGTCAAAAGTCGCGTGGTGGACGCAGACATGTCCCCGAACGGTCAAGAACAGGCAAGAAAGATGCCGAACTTGTTCGCGACACAGGATGACTTGCATATTCGCGGACATTCGTGAGCCAAGATTCGGCAGTGTATTTGGGGCTTTACATATATACCTTTTAGGGCCCCCGACAATCTTGGAAATGTGCAAATCTAGTACAGTCCAATTTGACAAATATGTTTTCTTCTGCCAAGTAATCATGCAACTTTGCAATTTGATAAATCCTCGCTATAACAAACTAACTGAGGAGAAGGATGCGACATATCCAAAAATCCAAACTTTTCATATA